>NC_056729.1:1740880570-1740950570 GCF_019279795.1 Protopterus annectens | reverse complement strand
GTTACAATTGCCTCATGTACACGGACAACCCTCTCCTCCTTCCAACAAACACAAATGTATGTGAGAGATGCAACTATACAGCCAAACTGGAGGCCAAGCTATCTCAACCCAACAGCCAGTCAAGAGGAGAAGGGAAACACTTGCACCGCACTTCCAGTCTCACATAAAACAGTCATACATGCACCATCAAACAACACACATAAATACTCAAAAACATACTCGGATGCTCTAAATAAAAATCTGCCTAAGCAGCAGAGACCTTCAAAGCAGACATCCAAGCAACCTCCACCCTCAAACAAAAACTACGTATCACATACTTCACAAAGTCAGTGTGCCAAGCAACCACAGCCCAAAAGGCACAACAACACACCCAATACACTAGTAATAGGTGACTCTATTGTCAGGCAAACTGACGTCCCACTCACTAGACTGAACAAGGAGAAGGTTACTGTGAGCTGCCTGTCAGGTGCCAGGATCCGCCACATAACATAAGCACTCAGGTCACTCCAAAACAAGTACAAATATGACTCTGCCATTGTACATGTTGGTGTGAACGACCTGAGATGTACCTCCCTGGATTACATGAAAAGAGACATAGAGGAGCTCTCTGATCATGTAGCCCAGGCCGGTATGACCCTGACCCTGAGTAGCATCTTGCCCTCACCAAGAATGATGCCACAGTACGAGGAAAAAATGATCAGTTTTAACAATTGGCTAAGCTATTGGTGTCATTCAAAGGGGATCCAGTGTCTGTCAGCCTGGAATGACATGCTCGACAAACCACGCTGCTTCGCCAGAGATGGCTTGCACCTGTCACCCTTAGGCTTTTGAATACTGGCCAAGGCTCTTGCCACCCCATAGTGCCTTTTTTAGGCAAGGCTCAAAAGACAAACCCGCCTCCATAAGCAACACAAGAAACCAAAAACTGAGGGTAATGCTACTCAATGCCAGAAGTCTAAACCTCAAAATGCATGCACTCGAGGCACTCCTTAGCATGGAGCAAATCAATATCTGTGCAGTAACAGAAACCTAGTTCAAAGCTCCAGAGAGCACCCCAGCACTACCAGGCTACAACTCATACCATAACTTTTGGCCCCAGAACCCGGGCCAAAATACAAAAGGAGGGGGTGTATCCATTTTCATAAAGGATACCCACACCTCCAGGTTAGTAATACAGCACGAGGCCTCAGAGACGATCCA
The DNA here is from genome assembly GCF_019279795.1 of Protopterus annectens. NCBI lineage: Eukaryota > Metazoa > Chordata > Ceratodontiformes > Protopteridae > Protopterus > Protopterus annectens. Next base: position 1,740,949,370 of record NC_056729.1, on the reverse strand, counting down.
TGTGCAACTAACAGTGGGCAAAGCTGATTTTCAGATCGTAGCCTGCTATGGATCACCTACCTTGTCTCAGGACCCCCACTGAGCATTCCTGAGAACACTGGAAAATATAAAGGTCCTACCAAACACCATGATATTGGGAGATTTCATCTACCCAAACATTGACTGGGAGAATTACTCAAGTACAAACTCCTTTGCCCAATGCTTCCTAGAGTTTATAAACTCAAACGCCCTGGAACAGCTGGTTACCATGCCCACTAGAGGTGACAACATACTGGACCTGATCATCACCAACATGGGGGATCAGTGCTCCACACCAGAGGTAAACCCCTCGCTGGTAAGATCAGATCATAAACTAATCACACTGGACATCCACAGCCTGACCCCCAACCCCAGTCAAGGAAACCACTGTGAAAAACTTTTCAAAAACAAACTTCACACTTCTCAAGACCGAGATGGAAAGTTTCAAAGTCCCCTTGCTAAAGGATAATGCTACCCAAACCACAGAATCCTTTACAAGTGCATTCTGTGAGCATCTACAGGGATGCATGGATCGACCCATCCCAAGTAAAACCAAGACTCACTCCTCCAAAAAGAGGAAGCCAGTCTGGTGGTCCCCGGCCATAAACAAGCTATACAACAGAAGGTGGAAACTACTACATGATAGAGCAAAATCCCAAAAAGGAAAGGCATCACTGATCAATATTAGCAAGAAACTATGATCCCTCATAAAATCATCCAAGGCCAGTTTTGAAAGAAAAATTGCCAAGGACTCTAAAGATAACCACAAGGCCTTCTTTAGCTCTGTCAAAAATCTAGGTGGCAACTCTCAGATATGCTCTGAGCTAGTGCAAAATGGCAAAAAATACACTGAACCAACTGACATTGCCAACATCCTGGCTGACAAGTTCAGTGCAAACTTCACCCCCCTCACCTCCAAAAGGGCCTGTGTCCATCCCAGAAGAATGCAGAGCCCCAGACATCACAGACATGTAGGTAAAAATAGCCCTCTCCAAAGCTAAGAACACAGCATCAATGGGACCGGATTGTGTCCCAGGCTGCGTCTTTCACAAGCTCCAAAAGGAACTAAACCCTCACCTAAATTCACTATTCAGACTCAGCCTTACCACAGGCTATGTACCCAAAGAGTGGCATACAGCAACAGTCATCCCGCTCCGCAAAGGTGGTGCCACAACAGAACCTGGGAACTATCGCCCTATAAGCCTGACTAGCCTGGTCTGAAAAGCTATGGAGAGAATCATCATGGAACTCATAAACAGAGACATTGGGAACCTCCAGACACTGGACCCTACCCAATTCGGCTTTGTTAAAGGCAGATCCTGCCTTCTAAACATAGTTGACTTCTTTGAAACAGTTACCAAGGCCATAGATGAAGGGAAGGTAGTCCACACAGCCTACCTGGACCTCGCTAAGGCCTTCGACACCATTCCCCACTCTGGCATCATAGACAAACTCACCAGCTTGAACATTAACCCCTATGTCACGAGATGGGTGGCCAACTGGCTCACAGATAGAACACACATGGTCAGAGTTCTGGGTGCCATGTCCGACTCTAAACCAGTTACAAGTGGAGTCCCACAGGGCTTGGTCTTGGGACCCCTCCTGTTCGGTATATACTTCTCTGAGGTACAGGCAAGCATGGGAGGACTATGGCTGACCAAGTTCGGAGATGACTGCAAACTGGGGGCCATAATCAACTCTCTGGCTGACACAGACATCCTTCAGAAGGGTCTCACAGAGACAGCTACCTGGTGTCAAAACCATGGCCTCAAGCTGAATGCCAAAAAATGCATAGTCATCCACTTTGGAAAAAACAAAGCGCCCACAAATTACCACATAGGTGGCAATCCACTAGGTACGGGAAATGTAATTAGGGACCTGGGGACCCAGGTAGATAGCAACCTCTCCTTTGATAATCACATTGCCAAAGTGGTTAGAAATTCCTTCTATGTAGCCCACCTAATCACGAAAGGGTTCACCTCTAGATCAAGAGAGGTCATTGTGTCCCTCTACTCATAACTCATTAGATCCATAATAGAGTACAATGCCCCTTTTGATATGTACCTAACTTGACACCTGCAACAGCTGGAAACATCACAGAAGTACCTCACCAAGAGGATCATGGGCCTCAAAGAGATGCCCTATGCAGCTCGACTAAAGAAACTCTAGCTCTACTCGGTTGCTTACAGCCTGCTCAGAGGTGATCTCTGCCTGACGTATAAGGCCATGTCCAACCCTGATTTAATGGACATGCTCCACCTCAAGAAAACCAAATCTCTTAGATCCACATGCTCCAGTGAATTAAATCTCAGTACAACAATAAATAGGACATGTTGGAGGGATAGATTCCTATCCCAGAGACTTCCCTCGCTCTGGAATAGAATCCCAGTTTATGTTAGGCAGAGCCCCTTGCTGACTCTCTTCAAGAGGAATCTTGACAAGTGGATGGGAAATCATAAATTTACTCCTGGGATCACTTCAGTGGCCCTGCTAAACAGAGGCCCAGGAAACTAATTTAAAAGGGAGGCGAAAGCCAACACATTCTGGCTAGGCTTATAAATGCCCTTGGACAGATAGCCTAGTACCTACCTATGAACCTGTGAACCTATGATTATGGATTGTGAAAAATTAGAAGTATATTGAGAAGAGATAAATATGTTTTTTAAGGGGTTATGGTCTGATAATTGCTCTTTAATTAGATAAGCAATACTAATGAATGTTCCAATCCCTGTAGCTGTAAAAGCCAAAGAGCAAAAAAAAAAAAAGAAATGTTTTGGGTTCTCTTGGCAGTCGCTAGAAAAGTTATTACAAAAAATTGGAAATTGATTTTTAACTACTTTGAAGTGATCAGAATAAGATCTATAAATCAAACTAAGACCTTTATTGGTTGGGATAACCTTGAAATGTTGGTATTGAAATACCAAGATTCTTAATGTGTTAATTGTATAAGATTACCATGATGATTCAATGTATTCCTATCATTATATAACAATATATGAAGTTGAATTTCTTTCTTTCTGTGTATATATTGTAAATATGTTACATTAATAAAAAATTCTTTAAAAAAAGAATGCAGAAAGGTAGAAGAGACAATAAAACTGTTTTTGTACATTGTGAGAACACGGGAACTATTGGATAAAATCAATAACAAAGGATGACACAAATGTGAATCTGAATATTATATGCTGTAAAGATTATGCGGACAGTAAGGAAATAAGTGAAAAAAGTTAAATTATTTTATAATTTGGAAAATATGGATAGAACAATGTAGACTTTTTGCTACAATTATATGTAGGCTTATAGAGAAACTACAAGAGTTTTAATAATCCTAAATAAGGGTATCTCTGTTTACATCTGAATGCTGATGCCTTAAATCAAAAAAAGAAAAAAATTACTTTTTATAAGATGACATCTATTTGTGCCTAGTGTTTTTTATATTTCTCCATGTATGTATTGTAACTGTAGGAAATTTCTATTTAACTGTATTTTAACATATGAATTACTTATGTTGTCTACTTTCTGGAGCTTTTCTCCTCAGGTCTCTGCTGAAAATGGGCACATGCCCACTCAGACCAACCTGGTCAACAAATGTCAAATAAAATAAAAATAAATAAGAAAGTGTCAAGGTACAAAGCAGTGTGGTTAAAAGAAGTGTTCTAATAAGATACAAAGTACTTGAAATACTTACTTAACAGGAACGTTACAGGGCACATGTAAATTACAAGTACAGGTAGGGACAACATTAGGTCATTGCTACACAGTTAACATTGCACAGCAGTTTTTAATTGTTGCATATAAAGGATAAAAAAACACACTGTTAAAGTTGCATATGTCTAGTTGTGATTTTACAACACAGTTTGTTTTATGTTACGAAGCCAGACTTTTATTTAATTTATTTTTTTATCCCTAGCATGGCCCTGCAGGCCCTCCAGGCCCCCCGGGGCCACAAGGCCCACCAGGCCCACCTGGAGCTGAAATCACACAAGAAGTTTTATTGCAGGAGTTTAAGGACATGATAAAAGGTAAGTACTACTCATGTCAATGAGACTTTCTTGCTGACATCATTTCTATGTTATATTTCATGTTGTTAATTTAGACCTAGAGAGCTTATATACTGACTCATTTCATTATTATATATTACAAGCCAGTGGTAATAATAAACAACTACATATTTCTTGTTTGACAGGCTACAAGTGTACAACCATTATTTGTTTATGGTCTAAACTGTTTCAGTGCACTCTCATTGCTACTCTAAGGTAACAGAGCCTAAATTAAATGTCATTATAGCCTATAAAGTGGATTTCTTTTGTATTGTATGAACTTTATAGATCTTTTTTCTGTTCCCACCAGCTTTGCCCCCTAAACCACCTTGATACCTTATTACCCTGGTACTTCTTTATGTCCTACCAGATGTAGCACCTATACTGTCATGGGGCTTCCTTTCCAGGGAGCGAGATACTCTGCTAAAGGCTACATGAATGCTTTTTGTCCCCATGTGGTTCATAGAGGTTGACTATGCATTGCATACAGACACTGTTCCCATTGGTACAGCTGTATCATCAGTGTCATTTGATAACATGATGGCTTTACACAGCTCCAGCCAAACACTACTTTGCAGTATGTGACTCCTACACCTATATAGAAAATTGTTAAAGTAAACAGCTCTTCTAGAGATCTAAACTTGTTCTACTACATCAACACCAGATGGTGTGACAGATATCAAACCCAGTGTATCCCCCTTTCTGGAATAGGCTTCCCTTTTCCAAGAAGCAGATTGCCACCTTAGTAGCCTTTAAAACTAATCTGGATGGCCAAATGGGTGATCACAAATTTTCAGTGGGGATATCTGGTAAATGTCTGCCTACTAGGGAACATTGGTAGTCTCCCACCAGATGGTCTCTTTTGGCCGAAACTTAGTAAGAACCCATGAAACCTATCAGCATATGAATTTATGGAATCCCTACCATTTGGTTAAGTGAAGTTTGAACACTGCAAGACAGCATCATATCATATGGTGGTTGAAGAGTTTGTCTTTGAAATGGGGCTTGTTGATATTTTGGTGTATAACTAAGTCTTTGAAATAACTACTAACTGAGTAGCTTTTCAAGGTAATGGAAGTCACAGAGAGCAGGGTTTAATATAGTTCTAAAGGCAAGCAGAGATCTGACAGGAGCCTATATGCTACTGAAAAAAGGCAACGTTGTTCATGCTTCTGAATAAGTAGTTCTTAAACCTTGGATTCTTTTGGTTATAAAATGCTGGGGTGATTGTTGTGCTGTTTAGAATTCTACATTTATTTATTTATTTAGTTGCAGTTGGTTAACCAGGATAGTCCATTGGGCCAATAAGAACCCGTTTTCAATGGAGTCCTGGGGAGAAAAGCTCCAAAACAAAGGTTACAAAAATTATTACAGCAGCTTACAATTTCAAATTATTAGTAGGTTAAACACAAAGCTTTAAAGCAGTGGTAACAAAAGATTGCAGCAGTTTACAATGTCAGTCATTTGTGGGTTGCAAACTAAATAAAGATTAAGCTGTTACAAAGTAATTTTTAGGTTTTATTTTGTAGAACAACCCAGATTTAAGTAGGAGCAAAAATGAGTTTAGGTAAAAATTTTTGGAAAAATAAAGCATTGTGGTAGTATATATATAGTTTCTTCAGAGGAATAGTAGGGTTAGAGAACTACAGTTGACTTAATTATTTGGTGTCTGGTAATATATGAATAAGTTGAAGGTAGTAAGTGGAGAATGGGCTATGAGGGGTGGGAGCAGGAGCATTCCCAAAAGGATGTTAGATGTGAGTGGGGGGTGCCTGAACCATTATGCTGCCTATGCCCCCATTTAACCATGATCCAGCTGTGGTCTCACCTTAAAATGTAAATAAAAGTAGCATAGTCACATTTGGTAAAATTGATGGTGCTGCACAGTAATACATAAATGGAATTTACCTTTTGACTGACACTGTGATATGGGAATATATCAATATACATTGAAAATTGAACACTATATTTTATGATGGGTGAATGAGGGCAGATTAAAGGAGAATTAGGACAGATTGGGATGTGGCAAGATCCCTTCACAGATGAAGTGAGTGAGGTAGATGATTTTTCTGATAATACTGTTGATACATTGATTTAAGGACACACCATTGTCTGTGTTTGGTCATATTCCCATATCACAGTGTCAGTCATAAGGTAAATTCCATTTATGTATTATTGTGCAGCACCATCAAGTTTACCAAATGTGACTATGCTACTTTTATTTACATTTTAAGGTGAGACCACAGCTGGATCATGGTTAAATGGGGGCATAGGCAGCATAATGGTTCAGGCACCCCCCACTCCCATAGTGTCCCATTACTTGGCCATCTCTCCCCATTTCCCATAAACACAGTTCAAACCTGTCAGTGTGCATTCTATTAGCTTCTTTACTTTTACAGTGATTACAGAGATTTGGATTTAATTTAAAACTTTTATTTCAAATTTTAGAGCACAAACACTGACACCCAATTGTTAAACAAAACAAAACAGTCTCACACTAAAAACAGACTTAGCATGAACAACAGTAAACATCTCCTCTGTTGAAACTGTCATTCATTGAAAATGCAATGAAACCATTTTTACAGCACCAGTTATCAGTGTAATTTAGACTGTAATGGAGTATTGGTGAATTTGAGAAGGAGTTTAGGATAATTCCTAATTTGCAGTCATTTGCAAATTTAGTTATTCAAAGGTTATTAGCATTTTTTTCTGCACTTCAAATACATACAGTTGAAAGAAAAGAAGGGCCTAGGACAAATCCTTGGGGAATGCTGCTAGTTGCTTTTAAATTTTTGCAGAGGGTGCCATTTATTCTGATCAAGTATATTCTGATTGATAGCTAGTTAAGAAACCGCTGAACTACAAAGGGATTGGTGTTTAGTTGGGTTAGCTGATTTATGCTCCAAGAGTGGGGAACAGTATTAAATTCTTTGGCCATATCTGGATAAGCAATATAGGCAAAGATTCTACATAATCTACTGCTTTGATGAAGTTTACAAATAAACTATCCAGATGAAGAAGGCATAGTGTATCCCTAGAAAAAAACAGACTGCATTTGGTCTAGAGTCTGCAGATCTTATGGGTCCTTATTAATTATTTCCACAATAATTCATTCAATGGCTTTACATGAGTCTATAAATATTGTGGGAAGAAATATCCAAGGGATTTTTATGGCTAGGCTTGTATAGGCCCTAGGGCCGATAGCCTAGTACCAACCTATGAACCTATAAATATTGTGGGAAGAAATATCCAGGGAATTGTTATGGCTAGGCTTGTATAGGCCCTAGGGCCGATAGCCTACTACCAACCTATGAACCTATATAAGGCTATTGAGGCTGATGGGCCTGTAGTTGCCTACATCAGTGGGGGAGCCACCCTTTTGGGGGGTGACAGTGGTGGGATTTATTCATTGTTCAGGTACATATTCTGTAGCGGCAGTCTTTCTGAAGATGATTAGGAGAGGTTTGGCTATGATAGTTTACCCATAAGCAGCTGGTAATATTATATAGTTCCATGGAGATGTTATTTTTTGCTTTGAAGAGGGCAGTTGAGACTTAATTAATAGTAATAATGGGGGAAGGGGTTTGGCTTGTGCTGTTAGGGAACTTGGGGTATAGTAGGTGGTATTAAATTAGAATTGAATTTATTAGCCAAGTTTTTCGCTATGGATTCTGAGTTAGTGTGGGTAGTAGCATTTATGAGGTCAGAGCATAGCCGAGTATTACTGAGGATTTTATATACAAAAATAATAGGCCGCCTTGAAGCTTCTTGTAGTGTCCTTGACATCTTTATTAATTTGAATAAGTTTTTTTATGTGGTAGGAGGAGCAATATTAATATAGGGCTGGGGTCTTTCATGTTTTCTTATACAATTTGTTGATTCTATTATCCCACCAGAATGGATGTTTTATGTATCTATTGTTTTGTTTGACAGGAAGAGAAAGATTTATGTATGCAGTGATTTAATAGGTCAAGTAAGTCATTTGCTAAGGCTTGGTTGTCAGTGTTTATGGATTCAGGGTGATTAATTGGTTGATTTGAGTCCCTGGATGTAGATGGATTACTGAGGCTAGGGAAGCTTGTCTTGAGGCAGAAGGTGAAGGTTAAATGGTCTGATTTAACAAGGGAAAGTACTTGTGGGGCTGATCAGGGGTAGACAAGTTAGATAAAACAAGGTCTACTGGGCTTCGGCCTCTAGTAGGGACAGTAACTATTTGTTCTAAGGATCTGTGGTTGATGATGTTGAGAAGGTGCTATGTATAACAACTGTTAGATGCATAGGTGGACCAACTGATATTCAAATAATTAAGGTCTCATAATAAAAATGAGTTTAGCTTTAATTCCATTTGTGGAGAATCCAGTTTATGCATTATATGTGCTCCCCCAGGAAAGGGGGACTTGTAATTACCAATACTAAATCAAAGCTGGGGTAACTTGGGATAAGACGCCCATGCATGGAATTTGTAATAAATACAGATATGCTGCCAGTGGTACTACTGATTCCCAAATGATTGAGAGGCAACAAACTCTGGAATAAAAGAAATACTTTCTACAGATGTCAACCACGTTTCATTAGCTACACAGTCGCATATGTTCTCCAGTTAAACCAAAGTTTCCAAGTTGGACATTTTACCTCTGAGTTTCTTGTGTTGAACAAACACATCCTGAGACCTAGCATATTATAATTTGTCAGACTTACTGTGAAAGTCTGTCGTGCACTCTCTCGAGGCACTCCTAAAAATGGAGAATATCGATATTTGTGCAGTAACTGAGACCTGGTTCAAGGCTCCAGAGAGCACCCCTGCAATACCAGGCTACAACTGTTACCACACTTTTCGACCACCAAACCAGGACCAAAACACTAAAGGTGGAGGAGTGTTCATATTCACCAAGGATATTCACACCATAAGGCTAGTTGCCCAACACAATGCATCTGAAATTCTCCAGGTGCAACTAACACTAGGTAAGACTGCAATCCAAATTGTAGCTTGCTACAGATCCCCCACCATGCCCCAAGATTCTCACTAGACGTTTCTTAACATACTGGAAATATTAATATACAACTAAACACCCTAATACTGGGTGATTTCAACTACCCTGCCACTAACTGGGAAAACTACTTATGTAACAACATCTTTGCCCAACGGTTCTCGGAATTCATAAATTCCAATGCCCTGGAGCAACTAATCCATAGTCCCACCAGGGGCTCCAATATCCTAGACCTGGTCATTACCAACATGGGAAATTGCTAATACACACCTATGGTCACCCCCTCGTTGGTCAGGTCTGACGATAAGCTAATCACCCTTGACATCCACATCCCTCCCCAACCCCCTGTAAGGAAACCTCTGTAAAAAACTTCTCCAAAGCCAACTTCATGCTACTCAAGTAAGAAGTGACAAACTTCATGACACCCATGCAGACGGGAAATGAAAGTCTGACTGCTGAATCCTACACTAAAGCACTGTATGAGCACATCCACTCATGCTTGAATTGTGCCATCCCAAATAGAAGCAAGATGTTCTCCTCCAAAAAAAGGAAGCCAAGCTGGTGGTCCCCCTGCCATAAACAAACTTTATAACAAACAAAAGGAAGAAACTGTTGCAGAAAAGAGGAAAATCCCAGGATGCAAAAAACTCCCTTACCAGCCTCAGTAGGAAGCTGAGATCCCTCATAAAATCCTTCAAAGCTAGTTACGAAAATAAAATTGCCAAAGATTCCAAAGACATCCACAAGGCATTCTATAGCTATGTCAAGAATCTAAATGGCAATGCTCAGATCTGCTCTGAGCTACAACAGAATGGCATTAAATATACTAATCCCAAGGATATTGCCAATATCCTGGCAGATTGATTCAGTGCAAATTTCTCCCCCCCTCTCACCCCCTAAAGGGCCCATCTCAATACCGAAAGATTGCCAAATTCCGGTAATAATGGCCACACAGGTAAAAACTGCACTCTCCAAAGCTAAGAATACAGCATCCATGGGACCAGATGACACCCCGGGCTGTGTACTACATGAATTACAAAATGAACTGGCACCTCACCTAAGTGTCATGTTTAATCATAGCCTCACCTCAGGCTTCATGCCTACTGAGTGACTCACAGCTGCAGTTATCCCACTCCACAAGGGGGAATCCACCTTGGATCCTGGGAACTACCGCCCCATCAGTCTGATGAGCCTGACCTGCAAGGCCATGGAACGTTTTATCATGGAACTTGCAAAGACATTGGCAACCTTCAAACACTGGACCCCACCCAGTTTGGGTTCGTGAAGGGCCAATCTTGTCTCCTGAACTTGATTGACTTCTTCAAATCAGTCTCCAGAGCTGTGGACGAGGATAAGGTAGTCCGCACAGCCTATCTGGAATTCGCCAAGGCCTTTGACACCATCCCCCACTCTGGAATCATAGATAAACTTACTAAGCTAAGCATTAATCCCTATGTCACTCAATGGGTTGCCAACTGGCTTACTGACAGAGCCCACACTGTAAAAGTAGCCGACTCCAAATCTATCTCCAGACAATTGACAAGTGGAGTACCTCAGGGTTCAGTCCTGGGACTGCTCTTGTTTGGCATCTACTTCTCTGAAATACAGGCCAACACTAAGGGACTCTGGCTAACAAAGTTTGCAGATGACTGCAAACTGGGAGCCATTACTGAATCCCCAAATGATGTGGATATTCTACAAAAGGGCCTTACAGAAACAGATGCTTGGTGCCAGAGCCATGGATTCAAGCTCAATGCCAAGAAATGTATAGTTATCCCCTTTGGGAAAAAAATGTACCTGTGAATTACCACATAGGTGGCAGTACACTAAACACCGATAGTGTAATAAGAGACTTAGGGACACAGGTGGACAGTGGTCTCATCTTCGATAACCACATCACCACAACATTCAGGAAATCCTTCTATGTTGGACACCTCATCACTAACGGCTTTTCATCCAGAAAAAAGGAGATCATTGTCCCACTGTACTCTTCTCTCATTAGACCCATTATAGAATACAACACCCCATTTGGTATGTACCTCTTAAGACATCTGCAACAACTGGAAAGGCTGCAGAAATACCTCACTAAAAGAATCCCAGGCCTAAATCAGATGCCCTATGCTGACCGTCTAAAAAAACTCCAGCTATACTTGGTCGCATATTGTCTATTCAGAGGCAATCTCTGCTTAACATACAAGGCCATGTCAAACCCAGAGCTGTTGGACATGCTACACTTAAAGAAATCCCAGTCCCTCAGAGCCATATGCTCCAGGGATCTAAACCTTGTCATCACAATGAACAAAACATGCTGGAGGGATAGGTTCCTGACCCAGAGCCTCCCGAAACTCTGGAACAGACTGCCCATACATGTCAAGCAGAGTGCCTCTTTGGCCCTCTTCAAAAGGAACCTTGACGATTGGATGGGAGATAGGAAATTCACCCTGGGGATCACGTCAGTCACCCTGCTAGACAGGGGTCCAGGGAAGTAAATATTGTGGGAAGAAATAGCCAGGGAATTGTTATGGCTAGGCTTGTGTAGACCCTAGGGCCGATAGCCTAGTACCAACCTATGAACATACGAACCTATAAGTCCTCATAGGGCAGGTGCAGCCCATCACTGACAGAGCAGATAGATCTGCCTCCCAGGCTGTCACAACATGAATACCTCTATAATGATACCATTTATATAACTAATCATTGAAGCCAATGATAGTTGATTTGCATTTAGGCATCATTTCAAGAAGGGCAGAATATTATTCAGTACAAGATTTCCCCTCATTAAGAAACAAAGATGAGAGCTCACAATGTCCCTTTGCATCTCCTCTGAGGTGGACCACCTTAGATTGCTCACACCATCATGAGTAAGGACAAGGTCATACTCATATGTTGAATGCTTTAAGGCCTGTTACATTCTAGTGATGATCTTGGTATTGGTTACATGAGACAACTGGTTGCCATCCTATCCTTTACCAATATTGTCTATATGCCTGACCAAGTCACCAATAAATGAAATACTTCTGGTGTTTTAATCAATTTTAGCTGTAGACTCTGTCTACCTTAAGGCCATGGCTTTTTTCGTCTCAATGAGTCCTTGTAACGTTATGTGCCAATGGGACGGTAGTAGTCATGGATGATGGTGTACCTATGTGAGTAGTGATCTTATGTGAAAATGGGCTATATGTATGGCTGAAGCACCTTTAGTGTTTCTTGTAGGACTTGAGTCAGTTTTGTTTGACTATATCAGCATGCCTGGAATCTGCCTCAAGTTTGTGTAAGTAAATGTACCACAAAAATGGATTTTTATGCTAGATTATAATGGTAAATTGTCAGTAAACATGAGGCAGTTGCTACACTGCCTCATGACCTGTGGAGATTAGACAGGCCAAGGAAACAGAAATCAGTTATCTGTAGCTCCATGGCTGATGGCCAGATATTGAGGGTAAGAGGCTGTCTGAAACAGCTAGATATAGTGGTGGTAATGGAAGGTAAGTCCCTTAAGCTGGAGTAGTTACAGCAGTGGACTACAGATAGGTGGACTGCTGGTGAAGTGATAGGCTTGGGCTAGTGAAGGAGCGGAGTGAAGTTAAGTTAGTGAAGGGGTGACAGACAGCAAGACTAAAGGTATAATGCAGTAATACTGGGATTTAGCTATATCTATAAATATGGAAAGAGTATCAGAAGTACAGCATAGTGCGCTGTATGTCATTAGTATGACTTAGGGAAGCAAAAAGCATACTTACGCAACAACAGTAAAGCAACCAATAATTAGGCACCGCTACAAATAAATCATTTTGCTCCAGGAACACTGGGAAAAAACATAATGCACAGTAGACTGCTAATGAGTGGTTACCAGGTAAAACACTGAGGCAGCCAATGAATAGGTAACAACAGGTACTAAAATGGGGCAATAATCAGTAAACACACAATGAACATGAAATAGCAAGAACACAAACTGACTGCTGAATAGCCAGTAAATAGGCCGCAGCAAAATACTAAAATGGGGTTCAGCTAATAAAGTAAACAATAAAGGAATAAGCAATGCACACATAAATCTAATTCAGTGTCTGAGGCAATAGTCAAAGGATTACAATTAAGTATCAGAAATTTACTGAACTCATGGTTAATAACAAAATCAATCACAATAGTACATCTAAGCGGGTTCCTATTAGAATGACGAAAACGCATTTTGTCGAATACGTTTTCATCGACACCTAAAGAGCAAACAGGCAAAACAGTGAAGCGGCTGTTCAGTGAATTCTTTCCCTGGGAAAGAAGTTGCTTGACTGCTTCGTTGCTTTTCCATGTTCTGCACTGTAGTGTGGTCTCAGGGATTCCCTTGTCCGGTATAGCTCCAGAGCGTGAATGTGCAACAGTTACTGACCTTAGGATTAGGGTGCAGGTTAAGGTAAGTGCATATGTATGAAAGTGTTTACTATTTTTTTTTTTTGCATTAGATGTATGGTTGAGTTACATGTGTATGTGTTTTCAGCTGTTTACTTTTGTTTTGGGGGGTAGAATTAGGGTTAAGGTAAGTGTGTATGTGTTTGGAACTGTTTAAGTAAATGTGCTATAGTTACTGACCTTAGGGTTAGGGTGCGAGTTAAGGTAAGTGCATGTGTTTTACAATGTTTACTTTTTTTTTTTTGCGTTAGATGTATGGTTGAGTTATGTGTTTATGTGTTTTCAGCTGTTTACTTTTTTGGGGGGGGGTAGAATTAGGGTTAAGGTACGTGTGAATGTGTTTGGAAATGTTTACTGTTTTTTTTGTTTTTGGTTGGAACAAGAAATCACTGTTCTGAAGTGTCGACATTTTCAGTTTTTGCTGAAAAAGGGTCAATGAAACATTGTTCGCTGATTTAAGCGTTCAATGTTTTAATATAGACCCCAGCTAAGCTATAGTTAAAGACAGAGAGAAAAGGCATTGCAATTTATGCACCCTGCAACAAGGATTTGGAATTTACCTTACCTGATGTAAACCTGTCATGTTTGCTGCTTATCCAATACAATTTATTTTCCTTAGCAAGGACAAACTGAGTTGACCTCCAGTAATTTAAAGTGTAAAAGGCTCCATACCCACAGAAGCCAGCCAATCAAAATTGAACCTTCTACTATGCAGAAAATGGCCAATAAAAATCAGGCAATCTGATAGTTCAGGGATCCCAAGCTCAGGTAGTTGGCACATGGGAGCCTCTACACTCTCTACAGATCTACTTGTAAGAAGATCCTGCATTGAACTTGTCAGAACCTGTAAGGAAAAAGGCCATGTGATCTTGTCCTTTTCTAGAATGTTGTGATGTTGTGTTGTGTTGTCTGGATTGTTCATTAAAGCACTATAAGCAGGTGAGTACCCAAGTGAGTTCTTGCCATTTTAAAAGCTATGTGAAATCCTTGCTATATGGTGCTGTAATATTTTCAGTAAATTCTTCAAACAGCATAACTGAGGAATTGATGTTATTAATCGCATTTCATTGGTGATAATGACGTGAATAACTATAGTTATGCAAAAACTCTCCTCCAAATCATTCATTATATTAAATAATTCTGCATTCAGACATTTGCACTGTTAATTGTGTTTCTTTTTCAGCAATTGACAATGCCATGAATCTGTTCCATTGAACTGCCACCAGCTTACTAACATATTTCACACGGGAAGACAAGTTTTCCTCCCATAACACCATTGCAGGGGGCTTTTTTCTCTCCTGCACTTCCTAACTGAATATAACCACTTCTGAGGTTGCCTAGTCTTGAAGTAATTTGTAAAATTAATAGATGCAAACAGACTTGCGTTATCAGGGTTACTGAATAGTGGAATTAGCTAATGAAAAAAGTATCTTAACACTTTCATTCTCAGGCTAAAAGTCCTTAAAGGGAGTAATATACTATTACTTTCACAAGTATTTATATTAATGCATGTCACAAAATAGTCAACCTTTTAAAAAGAAATTAAACATTTAAAGCAACATAGGTTCATAGATTAGTACTAGGCTAACTGCCCTTGCAAGTCATTTTTAAGCCTAGCCAATTATCCCTTCTGAGACTCAAACCCTGTACCTTGTGTTTGTAAGGAAAACACTTTAACCATTAGGCCACCCTCCCAACCCACATACCCTTTGTTAATGATGACACTTTTTATACCTCAAGTAAACAGTTATAAATTTGGACTAATTAAATATCTAACAAATATGCCAAAAGTATGACATAATTTAACATGTCTTATTTATATGTAAAGCATCATGTATTTATATAGAAACAGCACATCTACAATTTACATTTGAAAAAGAGTGGAAAGAAAATCTTCCTGTAAACCTAGAATGTTTTCTGTTCAAAATATGGATCTAAAATGTTTCTTGAATCTGAATTTTTTTTTTAGAAAAGAGAATGGAATGAACATTTTTGCAGCAGAGCTCTACCTAGAAATAATTGAAAAAAAGAACAAATGTTTGAGCTAATATCAGGGGAGTACACTTGAATTATTTTTTGCACAATAACAGTTGGCTACTTTGACTGCACACATTTATATACTCTAAAAGCCTTTGTTATCATGTGACTTAATGTGCACAAGATATTTCCATGGCTACAGTGCTAGATTTATTAACTGCAAATGCATTTACTTCTTAGTTAAAGAAGACGTGGAAGCTACTCATAAAAGTAATGCTCCCTAAACAGAAAGAACTTGCTATTCAGGACAATCTGTACAGACCAAGCCTGGGGAAAAAACAAAGGTGGTTAAATATTTCTTAGATCCCTCTTTGTGTCTCCTGGAAGATTTTCTACGGTAATGACTAGTACTTGCAAGTTAGCACCACATTTCACCTTTATTTGTCTTTGTTGGTTGGGAAAAGTCAAATTTGGTAAAATCCATTTTCAGCGGAGGCCTGGTAAGAAAAGCTCCACATTTAGGTTACACATGATGCACATTTATAATTACAGGGTAAATCTGCATATGAGCTTATTTACATGATTTTAAAATATTTATTACATGGACATAGCATTTTAATGCAAAAAACGCAAAAAAAACCCAAGAGATAATGTAATATATATTGGCTAATTACTCACTCAACCCACTTGCTGCTATAACACAATATTCTAACTTCACCCCCCCCCCCCCCACTGGTACTAGATGGTATACACTATTATCCACTATCTAATAGACCAAAACACTGTACTCCCATGCATTTTATTAACTAAAACACCCTACAATATGTACTCCTCCAAGAGTAAACTCTATGCATTTCTAACTACATCCATCCTATTACTGCCTCTCCTACTCCACCTCATTATACTCATGCCACTTAACATCCACTTACACCCCCAACATACCTCCCCTACAAACCCAGAGTGCTGTAGTCATATAAATAATCACCAAACCTTCGCCATTTCTCCATCTATCTTCTCATTAAATACTCCCTTACCAAAAATACACTTACCTAACACCCAACTCACCTACTATCAAACACAAAACCAAATACTACACCCCCACTACTAATATGCTCAAACTCATCTACCTCCCCAAAAACATTCTCTTAGCTGGAGACATCCATCCCAACCCTGGTCCAACACACTCCACTGCTAGCCCTCCTAACCCCAAAGTTAATAATCTCCCAAACAAACATCTTTCCTTCTATTCAATAAACACTAGGAGTATTCTGAACAAAGTAAGTGAACTACATGCTTGGATCTCCCACCATACTCCTGATATCCTTGTTCTGACTGAAACCTGGTTGAAATCCCAACACCAAGACATAGAGATCTTGCCCTCTGGCTATAGCATACACCGTCTAGATCGACCAAAAAGGAAAGGTGGAGGCGTTGCTATCCTACACTCTAACCACCTTACCATTTCTAACTCTATGTTTACATCCTAAGCCTTCTCCCCAGCCGAAATTTTATCTGTAAATCTAAATATTAATATACATTCCACTATCACCATTGTAGCAATTTACATTCCACCAGGTGATAATATCCCCCTACTGGAAAAAATGCTTACTCATATCTCCCAACACATCCCAAATGAAACTATCATTCTTGGGGATGTCAACATTAACTGGCTATCTATCTCCTCTCAAAACTCCTCACAACATCTTAATTTCTACGGATTTACTCAACTCATCGCTGATCCCTCTTATTTCAATAATTCTCATACAGCCTCATCTCTCCTTGACTGGATTCTTGTCTCTCACCCTTCCAAATACCATAACCATGAAATGCTACCAAATTCCCTAGGTGACCATTGTCCAGTAAAATACTAAGATACACATCCCATCAAGCTAAACCTTAAAGGTTTATCAAACACTGACAACTAACAAACTTTAATGCTGAAACTTTCAAATCTTTACTATCAAAAGTGAACTGGAATCCCTTTAAACTACTCCCTTTGGATGAAGCTGTCCACTTTTATAACTCCACTT
Organism: Protopterus annectens; assembly: GCF_019279795.1. Taxonomy (NCBI): domain Eukaryota; kingdom Metazoa; phylum Chordata; order Ceratodontiformes; family Protopteridae; genus Protopterus; species Protopterus annectens. The sequence continues at coordinate 1,740,931,916 of NC_056729.1, read as the reverse complement.
TCCTTAGTATTTTAAATTCTGTGGCACCCCTTAGAACAGTCTGCATAAAGTCTAACACAGCCCCATGGCTGACCATAAATACACGTGCACTACTAAAAAATAAAGACAGGTCATGGAAAATTTGGAATAAAACTAAACATCAACCAGACTTCCAGAAATATAAAGAACTTAGAAATCTTTCCAAAAGTCACATAAATAAAGATAAGAAAAACTTCTATAATAATCCATCTTCTACCTTTAAATCCAACCCTAAAATGTTCTGGCACTCTAAATCAAATACTACACCCAGGTACGCAAGCCTCCCCTAACCCTCATCCTGACAAAACACATGAGGAAAATGCCTCCATATTTAAAACTACTTTATAGACTCAATATCCAAATTACTAAATCAAGACACAAACCATCCCACCAACAATAATAGACCTAATAGCTCAAACTCTTCTATCAGTAGTAACTGTACCACTACCTTCTCCCTCAAACCTGTCTCCACTAGCTACATTAAAACTCTACTATCTAAACTAAAACCTTGCTCCAAATCCATAGACAACATTCCCCCTGCATTCCTTCAGATTGCTGCTGATGTTCTTGCTTTACCAGTTTCTATTTTAATAAACCGCTCTATTACGGAATCCACAATCCCTTCCATCTGGAAGCAATTTTACACCCCTCCAATACACAAAGGAGGAAACTCCACAGATATAACTAATTTTAGACCCATAGCCATACTCTTACCACTCTTCATAATTCTGGAAAAATGTATACACAATCAAGTCTTACACTACCTTCTGCAAGAAAATCTACTCACACCTACCCAACATGGCTTCCGTCCCATGCACAGCACTACTACAGCTCTCCTATCTTTCCTAAACTCTGTATCACTAGCTAGAGACAGTAACAAACTTATTTCCTGTCTCTTCATTGACCTCTCTAAAGCCTATGATTCAGTCTCTCATAAACTTCTCCTTAAACTAGCAAACTTACACTTCTCTCCATCCACAATATCTTGGTTTACAGCTATCTCACTGATAGACTCCAATCAGTCAAATGGCTCTCCACTTTCTCCCCTCTTCTTCCTGTTAAAACAGGTGTTCCACAAGGCTCCATCCTTGGGCGCCTTCTTTTTAACATCTTTAGCAGCCTTCTCTACTCTTCCTGTCCTGGATCCTCATTGATACAATATGCAGATGATTCTACACTTATCACTATTGCTGAATCACCAACTCAACTAAAATCAGACACACAGTCCTCTTTTAACTCTGTAGAAAACTGGCTATCTGAAAACCAACTTATCCTTAATCCAAAGAAAACCAAATTACTCCTCTTTCTCTATAAAAACCTTAACCACATAAAGTCTTCCTTCTCCATACTGTCACAAAATAATACTCAAATACATGTGGACACTAAGTCAAAACTCTTAGGTGTTACTATTGATGATAGACTAACCTTTGATTTACACGTCAATAATTGCATCCGAAAAACACATCTCAAGCTAGGTCTCCTCTATAGAACCAAAAAATATCTTATCAAAACAGCAAAACTAACCCTTGCAAATGCCTACCTCTTACCCACTTTACTTTATAGCTCCCAAATTCTCACCATCCTCAACACTGGACTGCTAAACAAGTTAGAAACAACTTTTAACAGGATTGCCAGATTTGCTGCCCAGAATTTTTACCAATCCCATTACTGTCTCTCACTAAAAGAACTAAATTGGCTAGAATTCCCTAACCAACTTCTATATTCTCTACAAACCCTCTTTCTGTCCAACTCTCTCATCTCAAATCTCTAATTACCTTCCCACTAGATTACTCCGCAGTTCTGAACAAGGCCTATTAAAATTCTACAAACCAAGGAGCAAAATGGGTCACCTAGTCTATAGCTTTAACCCTTCCAAGGCCTGGAATAGCCTATCACTAGATATAAGATCCCTTGAACATCCCAATCAATTCAAAACCGCTACAAAAAATACCTTCATGAAAAATGGACCTGCCAATGTAATTATCCCCCGTAAACACTCCCCTATAGCCTTCTACTTCTCTTCTCTCTTCCTTCCCTTCAATAAACAAACTTACTACTTTATCTTCTCCTCTTGGTACATCACTGTACAAACATAGCTAGTAAAATATTTCAGCTATGTAACTATTGCACTATTATGTATATAATATGTAATTATGACTGTATCCCTCTGATGAATGTATTTCTATGTATTTCACTTGCCACAGTTTAATGTATGACACTGTAATGCAGTAATCTGTGGTACTGATGAATGTATTTCTTTATGTATTTAATATGTAAAATTTCTATTTTCTGTTGGAGCTTTTCTCCTCGGACCTCCGCTGAAAATGAGCATTTGTATCCCAGTCTGACAAACCCGGTCAACAAATATAAAATAAATAAAATAAATAAAAACCTTACTACCTCTCACACTTTTAACACCCACCTATTGCAAGTGTCCTATCTAATTTGCATTTCTTCTCTTTTTGTTGATTAAAAAAAATTCTAACTTTTGTACTGCATGTTATGCACATTATTGCATTGTTTATGTAAACTTCATTCTCAGGCCTTTTATAAATTTCCAATGTTCTTATGTAAAGCACATTATTGTAATGCTTATATAAAACTTCACTGTCAGATGGTCTTCTTTTTGTAACTTTGTAATAACTGTCTGGAGCTTTTCTCCTCGGGTCTCCACTGAAAATGGGTAACTGGCTCAGTTGGAGTAACCCAGTTAACAAATGACACATAAATAAATAAAATAAATAAAAAATATAATAATAGTTAATGCAGTTAATGTACAACAACATGCTGGTGCACAAGTGGCCATAATGGGCAGGTATGTGAAAAGCAAAGTCTTCCTGCAGCTGTTCTGCGTGGTTCTAGAAGGTTTAAGAGTATAAATGTGAAGAAAGTTTTTATTTTATTCATATCATATGTCTCAGCCATGCACCAAATTGTACTGCTGAATATGTATGCCCTCCTCAACTGATGTTAGTAATGTGGCGGATTGCTGGGTACAACCGCTCATTAAAATATGCAGCTGTGCCTTAAGTCACTATGCTACTTAGCAAAGTATACATAACTGTCATATTATGCATTCATGACTGCTCTGTTCCAATCCCTTATCTGAATCAGAGTTGTTGAGAAATAGGCTCAATACAAACCTCACAGAGGTGCAGGATTCACTTATATTTTATATATATATATATATATATATATATATATATATATATATATATATATATCTACACACACACACACACACACACACACACACACACACACACACACACACACACACACATATATATATATATATATATATATATATATATACACACACACACACACACACACATATATATATATATATATATATATATATATATATATATATATATATATATTTATATATATTGTTGAATCTGGCCTTTGACTATACACCTAACTTTGATATTTTGATTAGATGCTAACTAACTCTGCTATTCATTAATGCTGCAGATTTCCATCTACAATTTTCAGATTTTTGTTAAACTACAGAGCTCATGTATAGAACTGTTTAATTACTGCTTTCACTTTTCCATCTTGGGAGGAGGTCTTATAATGTACATTTTGCTGAATGTATGTAAGCAGCACTACTTTAGTCAGAAATTGTTGCACCAGGCAAACACTCCTGTTCTTCTCACTGCAGCAATGTTTAAGTTGATTATATTAGATAAAGAGAGGTGTTCTTCTACTGCAGTTAAAATATATGGACTATGTTTCACACACCCTTTAATGTAATCATTTCTACCATTTTATCTGTTTTGGCAAAGTGTCATTATATTGAATTGTTTTCACTGAAATCTTATATGCCAAATTTTTATTCATTGAACCTGAGGGTCTATATTAGATCAGCGAATGCTGATTGATCGAACTTATGTAAGCGAAAGCTTACAATCTCGAACTGTCAGATCAGCGATTTTTTTTCCTAAGGAAAAAAATCGCTGATCCAAAACACATACGCACAACACAAGCACACCAAACAAACAGCAATCCACACACATACACCTAAAATCTGGCACCTAACCCTACACTAAACTATACACACACACCACCTATCCACTTAGCTTAACCCTAACCTTAAGGTCCATCACTATTGCACACTCACCTCACCCGCTCCCTAACCCTAACTCACCTAACCCACCCTAACCCTCACATCCACACAATCGCACACATACCTAACCCGCGCCCTAACCCTAACTCACCTAACCCGCCTTAACACTCACATCCACACAATCACACACTTAACTGAATCCGACCCGTAACTTTCCACCACAGCACTGAAAATACCGAAGCAACAGAAATGGACAATCAAATTCTTTCCCTAGGAAAAAATTTAGGTTTCTGTTGCTTCGATATTTTAAACATTCGCTCACATAGTCAGCGTTCGCTTTTTTTAAGAGTTCGCTGATCTAATATAGACCTGAAACTGACCACACATTTCCTGCTTCTGAAGTTCTACTGGACTTCATCAGAATAAAGTAAACCTTCTCTCATATTAATGTTTAAATCAAAAATATATTGCATGAATAAAACAGTAAGTCACATGGATCAATGGACACAAAAAATGTTATTCAGAACATTAACTCCTGATGCATGTTTTTGCAATGTGGGAGAAAACCTGGTGCAATCGGAGTGAAAGCTATGTAAACACGGGGAGGGCGTGCAAACCGCACAGAAGGCACCCCAGACGAGAATCAAACCAGAGAACCTCTTGCTGTGAGGAGAGAACTCCAACTGCTGCATGGCTGCTTTGCACGTTTTTATCTTAGACAGTATTAGTTTTATCTCTAATACATGTTCTGAATAAGAAAGCTTTAGATCTTAAGTGATTTTATAATGAAATATAGTAACACGTTTTGTTTAATTTTTAAATATTAACTTAAACTTGTTTAAAATGAATATAACTAAGTTTAAACAAGTTGTTTTTAATTCATCACTGTTTACATCTTTGGTGTTGTTTACCTTGGCAGAAATTTTGCATATTTTTTGTATATCTTTGTAGGTCAACTGAAGAAATGTATCTTATATAATTTTCAGACATATCCCAGGTTACTTCTAAATTCAGTGAGAGAAAATGACAGACATAAATTATTCAGCAATAATATCCATTTCAGAAATGATCACATCTGAGTTACTTATATTACAACACATACAAACATGCATATTACATAAATTCCACCATAGGTTATGTTGCTGTTACATTTGTTGTCACTAGTTTTCATAAGTACTAGATAGGTGACCTCTGAACTGTACAGATTTTAACAGAATGTCCAGATTTTTGCCTCATATTTTTGGTCTGTTCCTCATAAAATTTGTGATTGTCTGGATTTTTGCAGCAAATCAGTATGGATTGAATTAACTAAATAATGACAGTCATTTGAGTTTCAGCCTTCATATTCTTCAGAAAATGCAGAGTAAAATAAGACCTTTTATTCTAGCAACTTTCAAAGCAATATTTAAAATGTGTCCCTATTTTTAGGGTTTGTCCCCCCACTATTTTGGCTTTGTCCAGAATTGTGCTAAGAGGTTGATTGCTAGGTGAGTGGGTGTTTAAATATTTTGTACTCAGTACAGAAAAGCAACCAGTACAAAGGCTGAGGTATATTTGAAAATAAGTTGAATCACCTTACTCGACTGTAACCGTGATGTGAAATGCATATTTATATTCATGTATGTATATATGTAAGTATGCTAACTGGATCTGTCACTATATCTTGCATATCAGTTGTGTGCAGCAACTGTGTTCAGCTAAGACACATTCATTTCAACTGCAATAATTGTTTTTTTAAAGAAGGATTTACTTGCAGTTTCTAAAACTATACATTTCTGATGTTCCTTAGTATGGTATGATTTTATTCTGTTGTTGTTTAAGATAAGCCTGACCTAAAACATTTGACAATGTGCATTTTACTCTATATACTTCCTCTTCGTGATTGAACTGATACCATTCATTTAGTGGTCCTATTTGCTGGTTCTCCATTGTGAAAGAGGCCTTGGCTCAGCAGAAGCTAAACGGAAACAAATGCAACTTGTAAATAAACACTCAATGCATTGCAACTACAAAGGCTCACCAATCTTATTTTTCTAGATTTCTGCAATAAACTGCAGTAGTGGTAGCCTCGCACCCTTGGCCGCTGACAGAGGATGATGATGTGTGTTACTCACAGACCAACTGATTTGTATCTAGGGTGCCCGAGGCTTGCATTAGAGGATGGTATGAAGGAAACTATAGTGATGCACATATTACAGAAATGTTGCTGTTTAAATTGGGACCGTACATGTTTAGACCCAACAACAGCAACATGTTTAAAAAGCTGCAGATTAACAGTGACAGAAAAATTACTGAATTTAAGAATTAGAAATAGAAAGCAGCATGCACACAAATTACATTAGTGTGAAATGCTTTGTGTACATTTCACTCAGACAGTTTATGGAAAGTCTGTGTTTCGCCTATGGCACGTTGCCTAGGGAATCCCTTTTTGGTCAGTGGGTTGTGTACTCATAAATTAGTTACGGACCTGAGCTATTGCTAACAGATGGTACTCAGATCTGATAATAAAGGAACATTCAAGTTGCACAGGGCATAATCTATATTTTACACTGTCCATCTGTATATGTTTCTTTATCTTTCTTCCCGGGACATTTATGATAATTATATGAATGAATGCTCAGACCTAAACCATTTTCTATGTGGTATGGAGCAGAATAGAGTTCACAAAAAATTAATTCTCAGCATACTGTGGAACTATCAGTAAAGCATTCTAAGAAAGATATTCTGATTTTCTAAAGAATATTGCAAGTCCTGGTTTCAGAAGAAATATTCTCTAGAGAGACTATTGCAAATAAGTGCTATCAATAACTTATCTGGAATTTTGGACTAAACGATTTTCACTGTGATGAACTTACAGCAGAAATCATAGGTTCATAGGTTCATAGGTTCATACTAGGCTATCTGTCCTAGGGCATTTATAAGCCTAGCCAGAATGTGTTTGGCTTTCGCCACCCATTTTAAATTTATTTTGCTATGCCCTTTTTCGAGGTTAGTATACTGTGCCTCTGTCTAACAGTGACACAGAAGTGATACCCGGGGTAAACCTACGATCTCCCATCCACTCATCAAGATTCCTCTTGAAGAGAGTCATTGAGGGACTCTGCCTAACCTGGACTGGAATTTTATTCCAGAGTGAAGGGAGCCTCTGGGTTATGAATCTGTCCCTCCAGCATGTCCTATTTATTTCAGTGCTGAGGTTCAAGTCTCTCGGCATAGCTCGATGGGATTTGGATTTTCTGAGGTGCAGCATGTCCATTAATTCCGGGTTGGACATGGCTTTATACGTCAGGCACAGATCACCTCTGAACAGGCGGTATGCCACTGAGTAGAGCTGGAGTTTCTTTAACCGGGCAGTATATGGCATCTGTTTGAGCCCTTTGATCCTCTTGGTGAGGTACTTTTGGGGTCTTTCCAGTTGCTGCAGGTGTCTGGTAAGGTACATCCCAAAAGGGGCATTGTACTCAATTATGGGCCTGATGAGGGATGAGTAAAGAGGCACGATGACCTCCCCTGATCTAGATGTGAATCCCTTCATGATTAGGTGGGCTATATAAAATGTTTTTCTAACCACTTTGGCCACGTGGTTGTCAAATGAGAGATTGCTATCAACTTGGGTCCCCAGGTCCCTAATTACTTCTTCTGTACTTAATGGATTACCACCTATGTGGTAATTTGTGGGCACTTTGTTTTTGCCAAAGGGGATGACTATACACTTTTTGGCATTTAGCTTGAGGTCATGGATCTGGCACCAGTTGTCTGTTTCTATGAGGCCGTTTTGGAGGATGCTTGTGTCGGCTGGAGAGTCGATTATGGCACCCAGTTTGCAGTCATCTGCGAACTTGGTCAGCCACAGTCCTTCCATGTTGGCCTGTACCTCCAAGAAATATATACCAAACAAGAGAGGTCCCAGGACTGAGCCTTGTGGGACACCACTTGTAACTGGTTTGGAGTCTGACATGGCTCCAGCAATTCTAACCATGTGGGTTCTGTCCTTGAGCCAGTTTGCAATCCATCTAGTGACATAGGGGTTTATATTTAAGCTGGTGAGCTTATCTATAATGCCCGAGTGGGGTATTGTATCAAAGGCTTTTGTGAGGTCCAGGTAGGCTGTGTGGACCACCTTCCCCTCGTCAATGGCCTTGGTGACTGTTTCAAAGAAATCAACCAGGTTTAAGAGGCAGGATCTGCCCTTAACAAAGCCGAACTGGGTAGGATCCAGTGTCTGTAGGTCCCCAATATCTTTATTTATGAGGTCCATGATGATCCTTTCCATAGCTTTGCAGACCAAGCTAGTCAGGCTTATGGGGCGATAGTTTCCAGGATCCGTTGAGGCACCACCTTTATGGAGAGGGACCACTGTTGCTGTACGCCACTCTTTGGGCACATATCCTGTAGTAAGGCTGAGATTGAACAGTAGTTTTATGTTTGGGTTTAGCTCTTCTTGGAGTTCATGTAGGACGCAGCCGGGACACCGTCTGGTCCCATTGATGCTGTGTTTTTGCTTTGGAGAGGCGGCTCTTACCTGAGCATCTGAGATGTCAGGGGGGCAGCACTCTGCTGGGATAGTATATTTGCCCTTTTGGTGGGGAGGGGGGGAGAAGTTTGCGCTGAACCTGTCAGCTAGGATGTTGGCAATGTCTGTGGGTTCGGTGTATTTTTTGTCATTTTGGACTAATTCTGAGCATATCTGGGAATTACCACCCAGGTTCCTAACATAACTAAAGAAAGCCTTGTGATTATCCTTAGTGTCCTGTGCAATTTTTCTCTCAAAGCTGGCCTTAGACAATTTTATGAGTGCCTGTAGTTTTTTGCTAATACTGATCAGTGATGCCTTCCCTTTTTGGGATTTTGCTCTATCATTTAGTAGCTTCCTCCTTCTATTGTATAGTTTGTTTATGGCTGGGGTCCACCAGACAGGATGTCTGCCTTTGGAGGATTGGGTCTTGGTTTTATTTGGTATCGCATGATCCATGCATTCCTGAAGGTGTTCATAGAATGCATTTATAAAGGATTCTGCGGTCTGGGCCGTATTTTCCACAGGCCCGGGGGCTTTGAAGGATTCCACCTCGGTTTTGAGGAGTGTGAAATTTGCTTTAGAGAAGTTTTTCACTGTGGTTTTCTGGGCAGGGGGTGGGGTCAGGATGTGAATATCCAGTGAGATTAGTTTATGGTCTGATCTTACCAGTGAGGGATACACTTCTGGTCTGGAGCATAGAGTCCCCATGTCGGTGATGATCAGGTCCAGAATGTTTTCCCCTCTTGTGGGAGTGGTAACAAGTTGTTCCATAGCATTTTAGTTTATAAATTCTAGGAACCTTTGGGCTAGGGTGTTGGAGCTAGAGTAATGCTCCCAGTCTATGTTTGGGTAGTTGAAGTCGCCCAATATAATGGTGTTTGGAGAGACCTTCATATTTTCCAGTGTTCTCAGAAAGGCCGAGTAGGGTTCCTGGGTTTGGGAGGGTGGTCTGTAGCAGGCTATAAACTGGAAGACAGTTTTACCCACTGTTAGTTGCACATGGATAGTCTCTGATGCTTCATGCTTTGCCACCAACCTGGAGGTGTGGGTATCTTTGATGAATATCGATACTCCCCCTCCTTTTGTGGTTCGGTCCAAGTTTTGGGGCCGAAAAGCATGGTATGAGGTATAACCTGGTAGTGCTGGGGTGCTCTCGGGAGCCCTGAACCAGGTTTCTCTTACTGCACAGATATCGATGTTCTCCATGCTAAGGAGAGTTTCGAGTGCGTGCATCTTGAGGTTTAGACTTCTGGCATTGAGTAGCATTACTCTTAGTTTCTTATCCCTTGTGATACCTATATAGGTGGGTTTGTCTTTTGAGCCTTGCCTAAAAAAGGCACTATGGGGGTAGCAAGAGCCTTTGCCAATATCCGAAAGCCCAGGGGTGACAGGTGCAAGCCATCCCTAGCGAAGCATTGTGGCTTGTCGAGCATATCATCCCAGGCTGACAGGCATTGGATCCCCTTTGAATGACACCAGTACTTAAGCCAATTGTTGAAATTGATCATCTTGTCTTCAGATTGTGGCATCATTCTTGGTGAGGGTAAGATGCTACTCAAGGTCAGGGTCATACCGGCCTGGGCTACATGCTCAGAGAGCTCCTTTATGTCTCTTTTCATGTAGTCCAGGGAGGTACGTCTCAGGTCATTCACACCAGCATGGACAATGACTGAGTCATATTTGTACTTGCCTTGGAGTGACCTGAGTGCTTGTGTTATGTGGCGGATCCTAGCGCCCGACAGGCTGCTCACTGTGACCCTCTCCTTGTTCAGCCTGGTGAGCGGGACGTCAGTGTGCCTGACGATAGAGTCACCTATTACAAGTGTATCAGGTGTGTTGTTTAGTCTTAAGGGCTGTGACTGTTCGGTATACTGGCTTTGTGAGATATGTGTTGCACGTGTTTTGTTTTGGGGTAGCGGTTGCTTGGGTGTCTGCTTTGGAGGTCTCTGCTGCTTAGGCAGATCTTTATTTAGAGCCTCCAAGTATGTTTTTGTGTGATTATGTGTTTGGTTTGCTGTCGTGGTAGGTCTATGTGAGACTGGAATTGTAGTGAGTGTGGTTTCCTTCTCCTCCTGACTGGTTATGCCAGTACTGAGTTGAGAGAGCTTAGCCTCCAGTTTGGCTATATGGTTGCATCTCTCACATGTGTTGGAATTTGTTGGGAGGAGGAGAGGGTTGTCTGTGTACATGAGGCAGTTGTAACATTGCCTCAAGATTCCCAGATTCACCAGCTGGACCGGAGAGGAGATTGACAACTGACCTTTGGACATGCTAGAATAATATTGGGAATTCCTTAATAATTGAAAACAAGGGCCAGTGGGGAGAGATGGTGTAGTGCTTTTAATTTTTAGTGCTGACTTATATAATTGCTTTAGCGCACGAGTGCCAGGTAACTTAAGTGCAATGTATTACAGGTAACTTAAATGCAAAAACGACAAGCAGTAACTTTCTTTCAAGTGAAATAAGGAAATAAGTACAGTAAGCAATGCAGATATCACTAGTGATCCACAGAAGTGCTGAGAAGCCGCGTATTAGGTGGAATTAGCGTTCCAGGGAAATAACAAGCAAACAAACAACAAGCATATAAACAAAGCTAGATTCAGCAGGCCTGGATCTAGTCTATGCTACAGCAAACAAGGTGTACCAATTTCAGTAAGATACAGTTCAAATATTCAGGCACCATAAACCTTTAACCAGAAATTCCCAGCTCAAAAGGGCAGAGTCCAGCCTCCTCTCCCACAAGAGTGCAGACCATGAACCTTCTTAATGTAAAATAACTGGCCTGAAGCCCAAGTGCCTAAACCAGAATTAATACACTTTAAGAATAACAGACACTGGGCTCTCAATCAGCAGTTCCCAACTTAGAAGGATGAAAGCTACCTGTCCTACCACCACAGTGCATGCCACAAACCTTCCTAATGTAAAACAACTGGTCTGAAGCCCAAGTACTTAATCCAAAAGACTTAGAATGATAGCTACACTTTAATCAAGTTACTACCAAGCAGTAATAAATACAATTGAATACTTTAGAGAATGCCTGGATTAGTGCTCAAGTTACACAAACAAAGCTAGATCCAGCAGGCCCGAATCCAGTCTATGCCACAGCAAACAAGGCGCCAACTTCAGTAAGAAGCAGTTCAGATATGCATGCACTATAAGCCTTTAACCAGAAATTCCCAGCTCAGAAGGGCAGAGTCCAGCCTCTCCTCCCACAAGAGTGCAGACCACAAACCCTCTTAATGTAAAATAACTGGCCTGAAAGCCCAAGTGCTTAAACCAGAATTAGTACACTTTTAGAATAACAGACACTGAGCCCTCAATCAGCAGTTCCCAACCTAGAAGGATGTAAGCTACCTGTTCTGCCACTACAGTGCAGACCACAAACCCTCTCAGTGCAAAACAACTGGTCCGAAGTCCAAGTGTTTAAACCAAAAGGCTTAGAATGAGTTACACCAAGCAGTAATAAATACAATTGAGTACTTTTAAGATGATGCAAAAGTAAAATAAAGTAGGTAGAAACACAGGTACAGTAAAAGCAGATGAATTTTTTTTTTTTTTTTGTTTCTGAACAAGTGCTGAGATCAAAGAAACAGATTTGAGTGCTGAAACTAGAAAACTGGCTAGTTATAAGAAAAAAAAACTAAGCTAGAAGGCTTCCCTCCAACACAGAAGGGCTTGGGGCTCAGAAGCCTACAAATAGTCTATACCACTTAACAGGAAAGGCAGGAAACAAGCTTAAATTTTTTTTTCTGTTTCCCAGATGGTCTCTTTGTACACAGTAGGAGTGCCTGAAATCAGAATATGATCTCACTGCACTCAGTTGAGTGAGCAAATGAGATGGGCCCAGAAGGAGTATCCAAACACAAATTTACAAGAGGGGCGGGCAGTTTCAAGGCCACTAAGATTAACACCAAAACAAAAACAGGGAGGGTGGGTTGGACTAACTGAAGAGCAGAGTCAAAACTTCCAGTTCAGTTAATATTCCTGCAACACAGTTAAAATCAATTTAAATACTGTAATTTTTTGAAAAAATGGTGCAGATAAAGGTACTTAAATTCTCTTATACGTCCATTTGAATACAACAAGTTCTTAGCCGGCCAAAGCTGAGGTTTTTAAGCAGAAAATATTTTACACTGTACCACTTAAATAGGCAAGGACAGGAAATCAAAGAATGTGGCTACCCCCACACCTGTAATTACTAGCAAATAACAAAATTCAGCAAACACTGACTAACTTCCAGTTCACTTAATATTCCTGCAACACACAGTTAAAATCAATTTAAATACTGTATATTTTTGAAAAAAAGTGCAGATAAAGGTACTTAAATTCTCTTATACGTCCAGTTGAATACAGGAAGTTCTTAGCCGGCCAAAGCTGAGGTTTTTAAGCAGAAAATATTTCACACTGTACCACTTAAATAGGCAAGGACAGGAAATCAAAGAATGTGGCTACCCCCACACCTGTAATTACTAGTGGTCTCACCTTCGATAACCACATCGCCACAACAGTCAGGAAATCCTTCTATGTGGCACACCTCATCACGAAGGGCTTTTCATCCAGAAAAAAGGAGGTCATTGTCACACTGTACTCATCCCTCATTAGACCCATTATAGAATACAACGCCCCATTTGGTATGTACCTCTCAAGACATCTGCAACAACTGGAAAGGCCTCAGAAATACCTCACTAAAAGAATCACAGGCCTAAAGCAGATGCCCTACGCTGACCGCCTTAAAAAACTCCAGCTATACTCTGTCGCATATCGTCTACTCAGAGGCGATCTCTGCTTAACATACAAGGCCATGTCAAACCCAGAGCTGTTGGACATGCTACACTTAAAGAAATCCCAATCCCTCAGAGCTACACGCTCCAGGGATCTAAACCTTGTCATCACAATAAACAAAACATGCTGGAGGGATAGGTTCCTGACCCAGAGACTCCCCAGACTCTGGAATAGATTGCCCATACATGTAAAGCAGAGTGCCTCTTTGGACCTCTTCAAGAGGAACCTTGACGACTGGATGGGAGAAAGGAAATTCACCCCAGGGATCACGTCAGTCGCCCTGCTAGACAGGGGTCCAGGAAAGTAAATAATGTGGGAAGAAATAGCCAGGGAATTGTTATGGCTAGGCTTGTATAGGCCCTAGGGCTGATAGCCTAGTACCAACCTATGAACCTATGAAATAACAAAATTCAGCAAACACTGACTAACTTCCAGTTCAGTTAATATTCCTGCAACACACAGTTAAAATCAATTTAAATACTGTATTTTTTGAAAATAAAAGTGCAGATAAAGGTACTTAAATTCTCTTATACGTCCAGTTGAATACAGCAAGTTCTTAGCCGGCCAAAGCTGAGGTTTTTAAGCAGAAAATATTTCGCACTGTACCACTTAAATAGGCAAGGACAGGAAATCAAAGAATGTGGCTACCCCCACACCTGTAATTACTAGCAAATAACAAAATTCAGCAAACACTGACTAACTTCCAGTTCAGTTAATATTCCTGCAACACACAGTTAAAATCAATTTAAATACTGTATTTTTTTGAAAAAAAAGTGCAGATAAAGGTACTTAAATTCTCTTATACGTCCAGTTGAATACAACAAGTTCTTAGCCGGCCAAAGCTGAGGTTTTTATAGACTGCCACCCCTCTGAATAACACAGGGTTTGGGTATTGATATAATGGTTAAGGTGTTTATCTCACAGATACAAGGCACAGGCTTTAATTCTCACCCTTGAAAGGAAAATTTACTGACTGGTTTGTCTGTGTGACCTTTTCACCCTATGATTTGGATGTTATTTGGGATATTTTGCAGGCACCATAATGTTTATAGATATCAGAATTGATTTTAAACTCCATATTTCCAAAGTATGGCAAGACAATCCATTTATGCTGTACTGATGATGTCATAAAAAAGCAGAAACATGCATGCCTACAGCTATTCATTTATTTATTATTTTATTTGCATTTGTTTACCGGGATGGTCCAGCTGGGCCAGAAGTGCCCATTTTCAGTGGAGTCTCGGAGAGAAAAGCTCCACATACAAGATATTTCATATACAATACAGAATTTACATTAATAAAGACATTTAGTACATATTATTGGCAGCTTATACAATTGGTGAAAAAAACAGTACATAAGTAATCATTCTCAAATCAAAGATATTATACAAGCAATACAGAGTATATACATGAGAACATTCCATATGAGTAGTTTTCAGCTAGCAAAATTTATATATAAGACACTTCATGCAGTGGGTGCAAAGCAGATATAGGAATTAATTAGAGACTACGTACTTAAACTTTTCACACGTTTAGGAGGTGTAATAGCTGAGAGATAGGTATATGAGTCCTGCTGCAGAAATCAGCAAAGTTGGTGGATATTGTTGCAGATATAAGTGGTGGTATGATATTAAGGTAGGCTGGGAGAATACGTGAATGTCTCGCCTGGTTCAATGGTAGGTCTGTAAGGGTTAGGAAGAGAAGGAAGTAGACAGGGAGGATCAATGGTAGGACAATGAGGGTTAGTAGAAGAGGGACGTGGACAGGATGGAGAGGTGGAGTAAGTAAAAAGACAGGTGGGTGTGAAAGGAGGATGCCAGAGTAGTCGGAGGGGGGTGAGAATAGTTGTGATGGTTGAAGTTAGGTTATATGAGATGTGGTGTTGGCACATGTGCACAGCCAAGATGAGGAGAGGTGTTGTTTCAGAGATGTCTTGAAGAGGGTTACTGAGCGGGTGGATCTAAGTGCTGGGAGGAGTGGGTTCCAAAGTTTTGCGATGGTAAAGGAGTAAAGCATCTGGGCAGCCGAAAGTTTGGGTTTTTCTACATTTACAATCAGTTGGTTGTTGGATCGGAGTGGTCTGTTAGGATGGTTTAAATTAAGTATAGAAGATAGAGAAGGGCACATGGATGGATTATGAATGAGCTTGTGAGCTGTAGTTAGGTAAAGGTGAGATAGTTGAGGAGTTCAAGCCATTTTAGGTTGCGCAATGATAAGCAGTGGTGGGATGAGTCGGAGACATTAGTTACAAACTTAGCAATTTTGTTGTAGCCTGGGTCTAGTTTGGACTTTAGAGAGGACTGAATGTGGTTGAGGAGGAGGGCAACATATAAAAGAGAGGGTAATAGAAAAGAGGTGGCAAGGGAAAGTCGGGCTGATGCACTGAGTAGATGTTTGTGTCGCTAGTGAGTGCCAAGCTTTTGATGTGTCTTTTTGACATTGGACTGGATATGCAGGTATAATGTGAGGTTTTTGTCTATGATGACACCTAGGAGTTTTGTGCTAGGTACAATGTCGATGGTGGTACCATTTACGGATTGAATGGTGAAACTCTCTTTTTGTAGGGGTGTGGACTTTTGGGGGGCAAAGATTACTAGTTTGGTTCTGTTGGAGTTCAGGGCAAGATGATTATTAGACATCCAAATTTATGTGGAGGTGAGGGCATTTTGGGTGAGTGGGTGTAGTTCTGAGGAGTTGTTTGCACTACAGATGATAGTGGAGTCAACTGCATTTTGGATGACTGAGCGTGATAGAGCTGCAGTGTGGAAGTTATTGATAAATATGCTAAACAGAAGTGGGCCTAAAATGGAGCCTTGAGGAACACTAGTGGTGGTAGTATCTAGGAAAGGGGAGTAAGAGTTCTGCCATTTAGTTGATTGTTGACTGTTAGTGAAGTAATTAGTGAACCAGTTTACAGTCTGAGGTGAGGTACCTATGTTACAGAGTTTTGTTAGAAGGAGAGAGTGGGATATAGTATTGAAAGTTTTAGAAAGCTCAAGAAATAGTGAAGATATGGTTTTACCAGCATCATGGGCTCTGTTCACACTGTCCATGAAGGATGTGAGGGTAGTGGTTAAATTATGTCTTGGCCTAAATCCGTATTGGGTGGTGGAGAGGATGTGGTTGTGAGTCAGATGGTGAAGAAGTTGAGAATGAATACATTTTTCCAGAATCTTAGAGATGGGTGATAGTATAGCAATGGGGCAAAAGTTGGTAGTGTCTATGTTGGGGCCTCCCCATGTGTAGAGGGAGGATATAAGCTTTTTCGCCAGATGATGGGCATATAGGATTCTAGGCTAGATCTGTTGAGAAGTATGCTGATAGGGTAACGGGCTGAGTTGGATAAGATTTGCAGGTATTTGGCGGGGCATTTGTGCATGGTTTGAGTTCTAGAAGCAATTTTTTAATAGTCGAGGTGGATATAGGTGACGGAGTAAAGTTGGGAATAGGGGGTGTACTGGTGTTAGCTGTGGAGAGGTCTGTGGTGGACAAGTTGGTCTTGGGAAAGGTAGTGGTTAGATTAGCTATAGTGTCTATGAACTAGGAGTTGAAGGTTGGAACAATTTCAGTGGCTGTTTTATTTGGGTCTGGGCATAGATTATTACTAGAGTCTGGGTTTAATAAAGAGTTGAGAAAGCTCCAGAATTTCTTTGGGTTTTGCTTGTGTTGATTTTGTAATGTAAGGTAGTCTTTTTTGTTTTGTAGTACTAGGAGCGTAACCTGGTTTTGGAGCTGTTTGTATTTGGTGAGGTCAGATGGGTTTTTGTTGTTTTGCCAGATTTTCCATGATTTGTCCCTGCATTTAATGAGATCCTTAGTGGCATGGTTGGTCTTTACTGTCTTTTGTCTAAGGGGAGCGAGATTGTTTAGTATGCTGAGGAAGGGTGAGCTGAAGAACTCAACTACCTCATCAAGGGAAGTGATTTTAGTGCATCCCAGTTGATGCTAAGCAACCTTTGGTTAAGGCTAGATGTACAGAACTGGGATTCATCTGTGGTAACCCTGTACTGATGTTTATTAATTGTTGTGGTACATTCATGTTGTATAAAGGCTTGTGTCACTGATTGTGGCAAGAATTTGGTGCACACTTTTATAAGTTTTTATTTTTATTTGAAACAAAACACAAACTGCCTGAGGCAGATAAAGTTCAAATAGTAAAAACCACACAGCAGACCCAAAGTCCACAGCTATCCAGAATTTAATGATGCTTCCTAGTACGTGGGCTGTTTGCCTTCCAGGGAACAATCACATCTTTCGGATAGCCTTATTATTTTATAATAACCTCAATTATCCAATAATTCAATTACACACAATTTGTCAACATACATTTGCCCCACCATAACGTGCAATTGATTTTTTTATATACATTACTCACATTGCTATACAATACATTACTCATTACAGTTCTCACCTTTGAGGGAAATTGGCTAGGATTAAAATGGCCCACGAGGGCAGTTAGTGTAATACTTATCTATGAAACTATGACAACATTTTTTGTGTTCTCATATTGTACCTGATTCCTTGAGACTGTTCTCACCTTTGAAGGAAATTGACTAGGCTTAAAATTGCTCACAAGTGCAACCAGCCTAGAACTTACCTACGAACCATTTGATAAAGAAATATTTACTAATGATTACCGAAGAAATATATGTAGGTATTAGTAACTATGTATTAGATAGCTAAATATGGATCAGCACATTCCATTCAGTTGTGTTGAATATGGTAAAAGAATGAGATATAGAGAGAATTTGAGTATAACCAGATCTCTCATTTGTACCTGTTTAGAGGTTTGCACATATTTTTTTGGCTTGATTTATCCATTCACATTATATATCTATTTGTGGAGGCACATTTTGACTTTCATGTGTAATTTACCCATTTGCATGATTTTCTGCATCCCTCACATCCACATAATGTTGGTCCTGTTTAATATATTGTAAACCAGACTTCCGACTAGCATGCTGGAGGCACCAATATTTTTAAGAAAGAAGACCCCCATCTTTTGAAGCAAAACTAGATGACTTTGTGAGGCAGATTCTTGCAATATTACTCATTAACATCTATGGAGTGTAGACTGTTGTCTTTGATAATATGATTATGTTTTTTAATAATTTTCTCTCTCTCTCTCTCTCTCTCTCTCTCTCCCCCTCTGTGTTTTTTTAAATGTGTTTCTAAGCAGTAACCCACAATCTTCTTGAAAATGCAATGAATTATATGGCATTCTTTATGCAGGTATTATGCTAATTTGGTGTCTAGATTTTAGGCTGCTTGTACCTATTACTCAAGGTGCTTTGTATCGATTCTCAAACTCTGTAGATTGATTTATGTAGGTAATGATGTAAATGTTTTAGTACAGAAGTAAGGTGGTGAATCCATAACTTTTTTACATAGATTTAGCATGTGTGATAAAGTATGTTGTGTCTTCTGTTTTGAAGTCTAATTTTAACAAAGAGTGAACTTTCATTTTTCCATGGTCATAGCTATTTTGTAATTATTTAGTTGATGGATTCTGTAATGGTGGCTCTGGAGAAATCTTTGTAAAGAGATTTATTTGCAAGCAGCCTGACATGAGAAGTGGTATATGAATGTTTCATAAAAAATAAAACTAATTTTTGTTCTGCTGGAGCAAGCCTCCTTGCACAACCCATATTGGGGGGGGGGGGGGCTGGGCCTCCTGCACCCCTTGCTAAGTAGAAGAAGAGTTATTGTGATATTGTCACAGTAAGAATACAATGAATGTTTCCTGACTGGCAAGTGGAAATCGTGTAAAGGCGTCTTGTATGATCATTTCAGGTGACACAGTATCACAGTGGTTACACTACTGCCATGTGTCAGGTGGTTCTCTGGTTTGATTCTCTGAGTGGAGTTTGTATATCTTTATGAATTGGGTAATTTTTGAAAGCTAAGTAGCATGTCTTTTTCTGTTCTAAAGCTTATAAATTTTGTGATTCCACAAGATGACTATTTATGTTGGTTATCAACAGGGATTCTAGTTTCCCTCCACATGTAAAAAACCTAGATAGGTGAAATAGAAATGCATCAAATTGCTCCTAGGGTTGTGTGGTTATGAATACGTGTTTTCCAAAAAGTAACTGCATCTTATCCAGGAGTGGTTTCCTACATGGCTCGTTGATAGTCCCTGCATTTGGTAACCATGAATTGGATAAAAAAGAGAACTGAAAAGGGCTGTAGAGCTTTGATATTCCTGCATCCTATGCTATTGTTAAATTTCCTTAAGCTTTGTAAATGCTCTTTAGTTTGAGAAGTATGTCGAGAAGGCCTTAATAATGATGGAGATGCTTTAGTACAGGTATGAAGCCACAACTTTTTTTCAAATAGGTTTAGAATGCATGGTAAAGTGTATTTTCTATGCAAGTCTTTTAGCTATTTTCAAATTCTCATGAGTCATGGAGGAAACACTGAAATTTGTAGCAAGGAAACTGTAAGTTTATATAGTGATAGTGTGCGGCTATGACAATATGTAATGCAGTATGCTGTACTCTATGGCACACTCAGCTAGGATTCAGGCAAAGTATACATCTTATTTATCCTACTCTGCATTATGATTGGACCCATTAATGTAACAGTTAAAATCACTCTTGGATTCCTTGTATCCACAGCACCAAGTTTGAAAAATATTGAAAGGTATAGTCTGCCAAAGTCAAAACACTACAAATCTTAACTTTTTTTATAACATCAATCCTTCACATCTCCTGCTTAATATAATCAGCTCCATGATGCTGTAGTTCAGGTTAAGGGATTTAGTCCTTCACAGCAGCCCTTTATGAGGTGTACAAGATCACAAAAGTAGAGCAAAGTAGTCATTAGTATGCATTCTGCAAAGTGAGTCATTTTCAGTAGCAGTTTCATGACTGGGCCTAAAATGAAAGCAAGAAAGACTTCCTGCATCATGAAACAAAGATATGTTTCCTGATGAGTGTAATGTGTAAAAATATAGCTGTCATAAATCACCACCTATCATGTCATTTAAGTCCTAAAATAAAAGAAGGTAAAAGAACACAAAAATATTTAATGAAGAGAAGAAATGAATGGTTTGAATGTCTACTGATAACGTGTGAATCAGCTCCAACAGGACTTTAAGATTTCATACAGTCTAGTTTCCTCAGTAATCACATTTCTGTTGGATAGAATGCCAAGCTATAAATCCAAATGATGGAAGCAGGCCGTAACTGGAATCCTTTGGATGAGTGCTGTAACAAATCCTCCTCTTACCTAGTTTGTAATGCCCATTGCAGATCAGGTCACTGCTTCATGAATGCCCAGCAGTGATCTGCTCATAAAAAGGATCAAAGACTTGCAAAATATTAATCAAAAGAGTCTTAACTTCTGAGTCATACCAGAGACCAGTATAGCAAGCAGTCAAGTTTCAAATGATTTATTTGCCTATGATAGTCCAGTATTTTGGGAGCAAAGAAAATGAATAGTTTTTACTCATGGCTGTGCAACTGAAAATCTCTTTCCTTGGAGATATGCCGTACAAGATTTGTTCATCTGAATTCTGAAAAGGCAGACGTATCTTCTGAGTCAAGGCTAAGTCTGATACGATGAAAGGTATAAACAGAGTGATAGCTGGTACAGCTACTCTATTCTTATTATGGTAAGCCATGCAGGGTTCATACATAAGAGCTTGCAAAACAGAAACATTCATAACTGAGCTAGTTGTCAAGAAAAGTGCCTTCATTCATTCAATAAACTTCAATGAAACATAATAATCTAGCTCAAAGGGAGGCTTCTTCCAGCTGTGCAGCATAAAATTTAAATTTCTTAAGTAAAGAACTCTTTTAAGAAACATCTTAACTGTAGGTTGCGATGCTATAGGACGTTCCTAGGAATAGTAGTGTAACAAAACAGAACAATGGACTTTAATGGAGAAGTAGGAAAGCTCCAATTAAACAAGTGTGGAAGGTAGTCAAATGCATTGAAAAGACCTACATATAAAAAAGTGAATTATAGCTATCTCACCATAACAGAATTCTCTTCCATTTAAAATAATTGAATTTGTAACATACAACAGGCCATTATAGGTTCATAGGTTCATAGGTTTATACTAGGCTATCTGCCCTAAGGCATTTATAAGCCTAGCCCAAATTTTTGTGGCTTACGCCACCCCTTATATGAAAAAATACTGTGCCCATTAGTTTGTTGTGCCTCTGTCCAGCAGTGACACAGAGATGATTCCCGGGGTAAACCTACGATCTCCCATCCACAGGTCTAGATTTCTCTTGAACAGAGTCAGCGAGGTGCTCTGCCTCACATGGACCGGGATTTTATTCCACAGCATAGGGAGTCTCTGAGTGATAAATCTATCCCTCCAGCACGTCCTATTTATATCCGTGCTAAGGTTTAAGTCGCTTGCTCTAGTAGTTTTGGTGGATTTGGATTTTTGAGGTGGAGCATGTCCATTAATTCCGGGTTGGACATGGCCTTGTATGTCAGGCACATGTCACCTCTGAGCAGGCGGTATGCGACTGAATAGAGCTGGAGTTTCTTCAATCTGGCAGCATATGACAGATTTTGGAGTCCCTTTATCCTTTTGGTGAGGAACTTTTGGGGTCTCTCCAATTGCTGCAGATGTCGGGTGAGATACATCCCGAATGGGGCATTGTACTCGATCATTGGTCTGATAAGTGAAGAGTACAGGGGAACAATGACCTCACTAGATCTGGATGTGAATCCTTCATGATCAGGTGGGCAATGTAGAAGGTCTTTCTAACCACTTTAGCAATGTGAGTGTCAAAGAAAGGCCACTGTCAACCTGGGTCCCCAGGTCCCTGATAACCTCTTCTGTGCTTAGTGGATTGCCACCTATATGGTAGCTTGGGGTTACCTTGTTTTTCCCGAAGGGTATGACTATACATTTTTGGCGTTTAACTTCAGGCCATGGCTCTGGCACCAGCTATCTGTTTCCGTGAGTCCCTTCTGAAGGATATCCGTGTCCAATGCACTTTCCACTATGGCGCCCAGTTTGCAGTCGTCTGCAAACTTTGTCAGCCAAAGTCCTCCCATGCTGGCCTGTACTTCTGAGAAGTAGATGCCAAACAATAGGGGCCAAGGACCGAGCCCTGTGGGACACCACTTGTGACCGGCTTGGAGTCTGACACAGCGCCAGCAACTCTAACCCTGTGGGTTCTGTCCTTAAGCCAGTTTGCAACCCATCTTGTGACATATGGGTTTACATTTAAGCTGGTAAGTTTTTCTACAATACCCGAGTGGGGTATTGTGTAAAGCCTTTGCAAGGTCAAGGTAGGCTGTATGGACTGCCTTTCCCTCATCAATGGCCTTGGTGACTGTTTCAAGAAGTCGACCAAGTTCAAAAGGCATGATCTTCCCTTGACAAAGCCAAACTGGGTCGGGTCCAATGTCTGCAAGTCCCCTATATCTTTGTTTATGAGCTCCATTATGATCCTCTCCATAGCTTTGCAGACTAGACTTGTTAAGCTTATGGGGCGGTAATTACCAGGGTCCGTGAGGCGCCTTTGTGGAGTGGGACCACAGTTGCCGTCGCCACTCCTTGGGCACGTATCCTGTGGTAAGGCTGAGATTAAACGGCTGCCTTATGTGCGGGGTTAATTCCTCATTTAGCTCGTGTAGCACACAGCCGGGGACACCATCTGGTCCCATTGATGCTGTGTTTTTAGCTTTAGAGAGAGCAGCTTTCACCTGCGCATTTGAGATGTCCGGGAGGCTACACTCGGCTGGGATAGTTATCTCTCCTTTAGGGCGGGAGAGGGGGGTGAAGTTTGCACTGAACCTGTCTGCCAGTATGTTGGCAATGTCTGTGGGTTCAGTGATTTTTGTATCATTTTGGACTAATTCTGAGCATATCTGGGAGTTTCCACCCAGGTTCCTAACATAGCTGAAAAAGGCCTTATGATTGTCCTTTGAATCCATGGCAATTTTTCTCTCAAAATTGGCCTTAGTTGA
This sequence comes from Protopterus annectens, assembly GCF_019279795.1. NCBI lineage: Eukaryota > Metazoa > Chordata > Ceratodontiformes > Protopteridae > Protopterus > Protopterus annectens. The sequence goes on along the minus strand of NC_056729.1, from coordinate 1,740,908,580 downwards.
TTTTATGAGTGCTCGTATTTTTTTACTAATAATGATCAGGGGTGACTTCCCTTTTATGGATTTTGTTCTATCATGTAATAGCTTTCTCCTCTTATTGTAAAGTTTGTTAATGGCTGGGGTCCACCAGACTGGACGTTTGCCCTTTGTGGAAAGAGTCTTGGTTTTATTTGGGATTGCCTGATCCATGCAGTCCTGGAGGTGTTCATAGAAGGCATTTGTAAGGGCTTCCGCAGCTTGGGTTGTGGTTTCCTCTGGCTCAGGGGCCTTGAAGGATACTACACCAGTCTTGAGTAGTGTGAAGCTTGCTTTAGAGAAGTTCTTCACTATGGTCTTTTTTGTTTGGGGTTGGGGCGGGATGTGGATTTCCAGTGAGATTAGTTTATGATCAGATCTCACCAATGAGGGATATACTTCCGGTGTGGAGCATTTTGTCCCCATGTTTGTGACAATGAGATCTAGTATATTTTCTCCTCTCGTGGGAACAGTGTCTAGCTGTTCCATGGCATTTGAATTTATGAACTCCAGGAACCATTGGGCTAGAAAGTTAGGGCTTGAGTAATGTTCCCAGTCTATATTCGGGTAGTTGAAGTCACCCAATATGATGGTGTTTGGAGATACATTTATACCCTCCAGTGTCTTCAGGAAGGCTGTGTGGGGTTCCTGAGTTTGAGAGGGTGGCCTGTAGCATGCTACAATTTGTAGAGCAGTTTTGCCTATGGTTAGTTGCACCAGGATGGTTTCGAGCTTGCGTTGCCACCAACCTGGAGGTGTGGGTATCCTTTATGAATATGGATACACCCCTCCTTTTGTGGTGTGGTCCGGGTTTTGGGGCGGAACGCATGATATGAGGTAAAACCTAATAGTGCTGGGGTGCTCTCAGGAGCCTTGAACCAGGTTTCAGTTACAGCACAGACATCGATGTTCTCCATACTGAGAAGGGCCTCGAGTGCGTGCATTTTGAGATTTAGACTTCTGGCATTGAGCAGCATTACCCTCAGTTTCTTCCCATTTTTGTTTTCTAGGGTGGTAGGTTTAGAATTTGAGCCTTGCCTAAAAAAGGCACTATGGGGTGGCAAGAGCCTTAGCCAATATCCGAATCCCAGGGGTGACAGGTGCAAGCTGTCCCTTGCGAGCAGCGTGGCTTGTCAAGCATGTCATCCCAGGCAGACAGACACTGGATCCCCTTTGAATGACACCAGACATTAAGCCAATTGTTAAAGCTGATCATCTTGTCTCTATATTGTGGCATCATTCTTGGTGAAGGAAGGATACTGCTCAGGGTTAGGGTCATACCTGCCTGGGCTACATAATCAGAGAGCTCCTCTATGTCTCTTTTCATGTAGTCCAGGGAGGTACGTCTCAGGTCGTTCACACCAGCATGGACAATGAATGTGTCATATTTGTACTTGCCGTGGAGTGACCCCTATAACAATTAGAGGTTCAGGAGCAGAAGTGTTTACTTCAATACTGGATGGATCTTTCAATTAACTCCAGCCCCATAAAATGGGCACTCCTGTTTTGCTGTCTTTATCCAATCTACTTTATTTTCAGCAAGATTCATTATATAGATAGACGATACTGGATACCCCATAAAATCGGTCACTCTTGAGTCCCTGTTTATGCTGACTCAACGCATGTTGTTTCCATGGACCTGCAAAAATAAATGTCTTTTCAATGGCTAAACAATTCTATAAAAAATGTTAAAACTTGAAACTTTTTTCATTTTTATAATAACATTGTGAATGGATTTATTATTCCTTAATAAGGGAGAAGGAGGTGAATAACAGCCTAACCATTCTATGACTCATAGTCTAATTAGGGACTTGCCCTCCCTCTGAATTGGATAGCCTGATTATTACCCATTCCATAACTCTTTTTCTTATTATGGACTTGGCCTCCACTCCAACCAGCAGGCCCAACTATAAGTCTGTCAGGAACCATAGCCTTACCTCCAATCATAAGGGCTGTTTTCCATCACACCCCATTGTTTGAGGTTATTTAAATGACTAGAATTGCAATGATTTATCAGAAAGAAAGATTGTATCTGATGAAGTGTGATAGACAAATGCATTCATTACTTTGAATAAACCAGGCAGCTTTAAGCTCAGAGAAGTATTGCTTTGTGTTTTTGTTGCTTGCGTTCCACAATGTGTTCATTTTACTCTGGTTAGCTGCCTGCCTGCAAAATGCTTAGAGCAATAAACCAGTGGATTACTTCAAACAAAAAAAGCTTTTAATTTTGTTTTACTTGGTGGTCCCGGGGAGAACCTGGCACTCCTCCAGGTTTAGAGACCCGATAAGGGAACGTACTCCACAATAGGTAGTCTACATTTTATAAAAAGATTAAAACTATTTTAACTAAAAAGAGGAACAGTTTTCTAAACTTCATAAACATATTATTTCATATTCAGACAAAAATTGAGTGAATAATGAAAGAACAAGCCCCAAATGTGAAAAATGTATGCCTATCTCCAAGGCAGAGTTAAAATTATCAGAGTAGAAACAAAGGATATAATTAAAATCACCTAAAATATAGAAGAAAAACACTTCCAATGAGACCTAGAAATCCTTTCAAGTATTTTATTTGTATCCTGTCATTTCATTCAGTTTTAGAATGAAGACATCTTTATTAATTGTGATCAGTGGTTTTGTTCTAGTAACTTTGATGGTGGTGAAACAGGGATGGACTAGTTATGTTATATAAATCCAGTACCAGAGTTGTGTTAGGATGGTTTAATTGATGTCTAGTCAGCAGTTTGTTGGGCATAGGTAATTTTGGTGGAGTTGCCCGGTTGGAGTCAACTTAGTGTGGACCAATGGGAGTAGGAAGGGGTGTGTCTTGGGAAGATGCATTGGTACTCCATGTTTTGTATATTTGTCAGTGATTGGATGGGATTCCAAGAAACATCTTGTCTGTGTACAGCAGAACCTTTTATGAAGGGTAAGAAAGGATGAGAAGTGTAAGCATGGAGGCAGTGAATAAAAGATTAACGTGTTCCAGATGTAAAGCATGAGTCCTGTTTTGTTCCAAGTGTAGTCTGCATGACTGAGCACAAGTACTAGGAGTTAAACCTAAATTTGTGTCAGTACTACAAAACGATACTAAGGTGACTCTGTACCTCTACTATCACAATCCTATCCTAGGCTAAACATCGTTCAATTACTTGTAGGAAACTAACATGTAATGCACCGTAAAGCCTGCATAAAATAACTAAATCTGTTTGCTGTTGTAATTGTCCCAAGTCAGAAAACTAGCACTTTCATTTTTCTTCAGAAACTTCTCGATAATAAAAATAGGTTATGAATATTGTTAGTCCACATTAGCAACTGATAGTCCATGAGTTTCAGATGACTATTTTAGTGTCTTCGGCAGAGGAAGGGGTATGGGATTTTACTCTGCTCTTGAACAACAAACATTACTGTGTAAGGGGGGGGGTTCTGTTTTTTTAGTGACTCAGAGTGCAAGCCTTGGTTCTGCTCTGTTTCTGGCATCCAGCTCACACAACATGCAATAATGGAAGTGTCTTACTTTGTCAGCTAATAAAATTTTTGGTGGCCCAGCAGTCAGAGACTGAGAATGTTCTTTACAGAGGAGATGGTGTTGAGTAACAGGATCTACATTTTACCTGTTTTTAGTTATATCCTTTGCTTTTATTGGCAGGATCTGCCTGTAAGAGAGGTTTGATCTTGCTATAACCCAGGGGCTGAAGGACTAGGATTTTCAACATTTACTGTTCTCCTGATTTTTTTGTATTTTTATTTCTAATTCTGGGACTTGCAGTTATGAGTCTCGGAATTACAACAGGGAACTGGATAAAATGTCTTAAATATGAAAATGTCTAGTTATGTTGCCTCTGGTATATTCTCCTGTTCTCTTTGTACCTTATATACATAAATATGCAGACAAACATATGGACAGGTGTATATTACGGCATCGAAAAAGCCATTAACAGAATGGCTTTATAATTAAAAATGCCGGTAATAGAACTCGCTGTTTTGGGGGGCTGTGCCCCCCACACCTCCCACTAATTATGTATATCAACTCCGAGATTGTACTATAGTGAAGAAAGGGCAAATTTTCTGATCTTCACTGTACTGTGATCTCATAAAACACACTTCAATTACCAGCATTTTTGAGTATAAAACCATTCAATTAACAGGTTTTTTGATGCAATAATATAGACCCCATGTGGACAGACATCTCTAATTTGCATATCTGCTTAGAAATATTAACAATATATTTCTTCACTTAGGATGTCTGTTTAGGCAATTCCTTCTAAGAAGATGGATTTATGCTTTCTTATTATATGTGAGTGCCGCATGAAATATTGAATGCTCACAAAAAGACTGACAAGTTTTACTCAATTTAAAATGATTGCATCCCCAGCAACCCCTGCTAATTATATGTACTAACTCTGAGATCATACAATAGTGGAGTAAAGGGCAAATTCCCTTACCCCACTGCACCCCAATCTTATACAAAAGGCTGCTGTCAAAAACTCCATTTTAAAAAATATTCACTCATAGATACACAAACACACACATATATATATATATATATATATATATATATATATATATATATATATATATATATATATGTGTATAGATATACATGCATAGATCTTTTGACTTAGCTTTTCTGCTTTGCGTCATAGGAATCCCCAGTAGTGTACTCGCATTCCCCTCAGCAAAAGTTTTATCCTGTGTGTTGGCCAACCTCCAATCAACCCAAGGCTGTCTCGTTGCTCTGCACTGTGAGACCCTGCGTCGGTGGAACACTAAAGTGCTTTCAGCTACACTAGTGTATGTTAGAGTTGTATTTAATCTGTCCTCTAAACTGAAGACTCTTTCCCCTTTCACTGTACATGTGCACACTACTGGTGCCCCCCCCCACCCATTTTTCTCTTCCTATTGTGCTCCTAGGTCAATTACTTAAAATTACTTTCTCTTGGAAAATGTTTACCTATGTACCTGCAGTCCATACTTCAATTATTTTTCTTTGTAGAAGTAGTGGTCCTTTTCACCGCACTGTACTAGATTAGTAGCATAAGATTTGTAGTAATTAGAAAGATACTGTACTACAGTGACCTGGAATTGACTTAGTTTGGTTTTCCTGTTTCCTTTTTAGCAGCTGGCCTAGTCCAGTTTTTCTGACTCACAACTTTGTATTACTTTGTGTCTACCCACCTCCCCCACCTTGAACCTGCACAACTTCCTTGCACTCCTGCTTAATTACAGAGGTATCTTTCTTTTACTGTTCTGTCCTGACCAGCCCTATAGATAGGTTCTGCAGTCTCAAGGACTGGTGTAGCCCTGCTCCATTTGCCCTGCTAAGCTCGTCTCACTCAGCTCCCCTACTCTGCCGCTATTTCCCACCCACCCCACCACCTCTACATTTATTTAAACTCCAGATCACCTGGCCACATACTCTTCCAATCAATGACCTATCATACACATCCCTATCAAATTTCTACCTTAAAAAGGTACATAGTATCTACTTGCCATGCATTCACACTCACACCCATACTTGAACCACAAAACCACTAAGACCCAACCACTACTCCCTCATAAAATACCATTAATCCTGGGATTTCTCTTCCTAACCCTCATATACCTAACAAACATCACATCATTATATACAAACACATCACTAGAAAACACATCATTCCACATAACATTTTCACAAACAAATATACACTCACACGTTTTCTTTCCTATCTCATCTACATTATTTAAAGATAGCTTATTCCTACACATTCATAAGTCTCACACAACACCATCTTACACTAGAAAAACATCATTTAGATCCAACATAGACATAGTGCACAAAGTTAAACACATACTGTTTATAACTAAAAATCTACTTATATCTGGAGACATACACCCAAACCCTGGACCACAAAACTCTCTACTCTTTGCTAGGCAAATCTCTGCCCTATTGATTCTGAATGTCAACATCAGAAGTATCTCTAACAAATTTTCTGACCTACACGCATTTATAGCTCACTACTCCCCTGACATGCTAACCATTACCAAGATGTAGCTAAAACCTCGTACCCAAAATGAACAAATTCTCCTACCAGGATATAATATCCTAAGACTGGATAGAGTGGGCAAAAAGGGAGGTGGAGTTGCTATCCTCTACAAAAATACAATCAACATAAAACCTCTACAAATCCCCACACCTAAATTTCAAAATGCTGAAACCTTAGCTTCAACCCTAAGCATAAATGACACCAAAACTATCATCATTCTCTGCTGTTATATTCCCCCAGTTAATAACTCTCCCATCACTGAAGAAATGTTACAATGGGCCACAGATAATCTCCCCCCTAAAAAATCTTACTACATGACCTGAACACTGATTGGTCAGCCTGTACCTCTAACAACACCACTAACCATATTAATCTTTACAGTTTTATTATCCAAAAACACACTAGAATCAACAAAAAAAACCACAAATAGTCTATTCTAGATTGCACACTAGTTAACTGCCCCAAACAAAACTATCAGACAGGATGCCTTCCTGATGGTCTTAGTGACCATCTCCCCACCTTCTCCTGTGGAAATGTACCAACATAGCCAAACACATTGTGTTTAGACAAGTAAGAGATTATTATAAACTAAATATACAAGAACTAAACAGTATTCTAAAACATAGTAATTGGAAACCACTACAAACCCTAAATCTAGACCAAGCCATTGACTACTTCAACAATATTCTCGTCACTACCCTTGATAGACTTGCACCAATTAGGAAAATAAGAGCCAAGTCAAACTATGCAACATGGAAATTTAAAAATGAAAAGGTTTTATTGGGGAAAATGGGGGTCATGTGATTACCAGGTGGTATTTAAGGAGTGCCATGATTACAGTGTAATATTTGTTCTGAGGAAGCTCAGTATTGACCGAGTGAAAGCGCTTAACTTCACGTTGTATTTTTGTGGAATAAACTAGTCATTTTAAACCTATTACTGGTTTTACATTGCCTTATATTGGTTGAATCTGGGTCCTGTGAGCCGTGGGTATTATATTCTTCTTGGCAAACTATGCACCATGGCTAACTAGGGAAACTAGAGCCCTTCTAAAGTCAAGGGATAAGGCTTGCAGAATTTGGAAAAAATACAATACTAGCCTAGCCAAACAAAGTTGCCTACAACTTAGAAATCAGCTCAAGAGACAAACTAAACTTGATAGACAAAATTACTTCTTCAATATCCAAAACAAACATTCCAAAGATCCCCAAAAGTTTTGGCATGCCATTAACTCTCTCCTACAACCAGGCAAAACTCCCACTCCCACTCCTAACTCCCCGAATGACAACAAGGACATTGCCTCCCAATTCAATCACCACTTCACAGAATCCATCTTAACACTATCCTTCCAATTATCCAAAAACAGCCCTACATATAACCCAACCAAATGCCCTGACAACATTCCATCCTTCATGCTCTCACCCATTCCCACCTCAACAATTAAAAAACACCTCCTAAAACTGAAACCTACCACCCTTGCTGCTGACAATCTACCAGCTAACTTCCTAAAAATAGCTGCTGAATCCTTATCCTACCCTATTTCTATTCTTATCAATCGCGCCATACAAGAAGCATATGTCCCACAGCTATGGAAGGTACCATACATTATTCCACTACATAAAGGTGGAAACTCTTACAAATACTCAAATTATTACCCTATTGCCATTATATCCCCCTTATCTAAAATACTAGAGAAATGTATACTTTCTCAGGTAACACAATTTCTAAACTCACACCATCTCCTCTCCCCCACACAGCATGGCTTCCGACAACACTGTAGCACAACCACCAATCTGCTCTTTTTCACCAATCTGATCAACCAACATAGAAATAATAATAACTTTGTATCTGCAATATTTCTAGACCTCTCCAAAGCATTTGACATGGTTTCACACTCCTTACTACTAGACACCCTGCCATCTCTAGCCTTTGCCCCTTCCGCTATAGCCTGGTTTAAAAGCTATCTGTCAAATAGGCAACAATCTGTCCAATGGCAAAGTGTACTATCCCCCTTACTCCCAACTACCATAGGTGTACCACAAGGCTCCATATTAGGCCCACTTCTTTTCTCCATATTTACCAGTAACCACACAGCATGCTTCACTTATTACAATACGCTGACAATGCAACACTTATCTGTTTAGTTCCTTTACTCCCCATCCTACAGCAACTCACCCAGGAATCATTTAGCTCTGTGGAAAGTTGCATCACTCAGATCCAACTTATCCTAAACCCTAATAAAACCAAATTACTACTTTTCACCTCCAACAAAATCATTTCTACCCCTCTGTCCTTCACTATCTCTCCCTCTGACCATACCAAACTCCTAGGCATTGAAATTGATAAAAATCTACACTTTGACATCCACATTTCACAAACTATTAAAAAAGTCCATAAAAAAATGGGAACACTATATAGGCACAGGAAATCCCTCTTGAAACAAGCACGGATTACCCTAGCGCAAACTCACCTCTTGTCTACCCTAATGTATGCTGCTCCAATTCTTACCCAGCTTAGAAAACTTGACCTTGCCAGACTTGAAACATGTTATAATAAAATCGCCAAGTTTGCAAACAACTCCACCTTTAGAACCCACCATTGCCAGGCTCTAAGGGAAATGCAATGGCTGGAACTTCCCCAGCTACTAAACTATCACCAATTAGTCATTGCCTACAATGTGGTAACACATCCAGAGAAAACCCCTGCACTAGGCCAACTTCTCACCCACCATAATACAAATCACCCTCTCTAATCTTCTGAGAAACCCCTCCTCTGTATCTCTAGGGCTAACAATACTGCAGGAAAAGCACTGCTCTCCCACTCCATAGCTAGAACCTGGAATAACCACCCTCCTGCTCTGATTCCTGCCCCTACCTCTTCTCACTTTAAACACTCACTTAGAACACACTTAAAAATAAGTGGCTATACCCATGTATTACACAAGTCCTCAAATTATTCCACTTATATACCTCACTTCCTAATATACCTACTGTAATATATATTACAGTCTAGGTCTTCTTCTAATGCTGATTGAATTTACATACTTATTCTGTTATTAACCATGTGTAATTATTTTTTCCTGTATATATATATATATATATATATATGTCTTATGTCTTCTGCTGTATACTGTATTTTAAGATATTGTTTAAAAATTCTCTGTATACTGTATTTTAACATATTGTGTAAAATTTTACTTACTGTGGAGCTTTTCTCCCCAGGCCTCTACTGAAAATGGACCTGTGTCCAGTCGGAGCATCCCGGTTAACAAATGTAAAATAAAATATATAAATAAAATAAATAAATATAGATATAGATACACACATATATATTATTAATACATTTATATTTGTTTACTAGGATAGTGCCCTTATCAGTGTTGACCAATTTGAGTTTCAGCCCACATTAAATACAAAACATTTCACAAACAGAAAAGTACAGAAATGTTAACAATTACAGAGTAGTTCCAACTAGTTACATAGAAAAAAATGTAAATGTACATTCTAGTGAACAAGTAGAGTGTACATAGTACACAGTTACTCTGTGTCACTGTTTCTTATATACAGATTTCTGTTTTGTATAGACATTTGTTTTTATGGCTTTGTTAGCACCTTTGTTTATGGACATCCACTGTAAATGTCACTGTCCCAGATGGACAACTGGATAACTAGTAAAGTAGATAGTGTTAGTATTTTGTAGGTGTTTCCTGTTTCTGATTTAATACAGTTGAACCCACATCCCCTTTTGGTACATCCATTCTACCCTTCTTCCCAGTATCTACAAACACCAGGAGAATTAGGCAAAATGTAGAACCTGCCTAGGAATATACCATGTATATGTTGCAAAGCATGTGCATCCGAGTCTCCTTCACTTTTAATAGTGGATTTTATGGCTGTGGTTTATAAACAGTCCTTGTTTCTCCTTGGAATTTTGTAATGTTCATTATATATATTCAGCAGTATGTGCTATATAAAAACAGTGGTATAACCAAAAAAACCCCCCAAAAAAACCAACAACCCCCCCCCCCAAAAAAAACAGAGTTCATTACAGCCATTATTTATCAGAGACCATGAGGTTTTGCATTTCTTATAAGTTGTCCCATCACAGCTGATAGATGTACTTTTAAAACAGGGCCTCCAATGCTACCTCAGTGGTACACCTTAAGTCCACCCTTATCTGCATCCATCTACAGTATTCTACCCTGCTTGGAAAACCACTGCCCTCTGGGTAATATGCTAATATTACTTCACTTTGCTTCCAGGAGGTAGTAGTGTAGAGCTGTCTAAACAGCCTGCCTCTGCCTGGACAAACATGACAGTTCTGAGTACTCATACCCCTTACTCAGCCAGCTCCTTCAGTAGCCAAGCTTGGTACTTGAACCCAGGTCACTAGAGCTACAGTCAGGGTTTCAGCACTCTTCTCTGGAGAGCTGCATAATGGATCCATGAGTTCAGTTATGTTTGTCTCCGGTTGTGCACTGTGTAACTTAACCATACAGTGTTCAATCATCAACCCTAAAAGCAGGTACTTGAGCAGTTAAAATATAAGTTCATATATTTGCACTATGCTAACTGCTCTTGTGGGCCATTTTAAGACTAGCCAATCACCCCATGTGAGAATTAAATCCTCTTCCTTGTGTATGTAAGGTAAACACCTTAAGCATTATGCCAACCTCCCAAGTCCTGCCAACCTCTCACTGTGTGAAATTTACTTTGACATGCCAATATACAAAAGTGACAAAGCTCATAAAACAATATTTATTTTATTATTTTATTTATTTTATATTTGTTTACTGGGCTAGTCTAGCTGGATACATGTCCATTTTCAGTAGAGGCCCGGGGAGAAAAGCTCCACTACTAAATTATACATTTTAACAACTATGCAGAGTTTATACATACAAAACAAGTCAATCAATTACATGAATCTGATGAGACCCTTTTACTTCTGAGTTTGGTACAAAGAGTGAGAGTGACATGCATCGTTAAGAATCAAAAAACAGTAATTGTTACCTCATTTATAGCTGATGTGGACTCAAGTAAGAGCAAATCACAGATCCTCAAAATATCAATTTTTTAAGCTATCTATATCAATAAAAAAGTCTAACCAGATGAGAAGAAAGGTATAAAAGTAAGATTTATACTTCTATAACAGTGGCAAAATGTGTCAGTCAGGATTCATGCATGGGCATAGCCATTGGGAATTTAGGAAGGTTTTTAGTTGCTTCTTGAAAAGGGGTGTCAGTACCAGTGATGTAAGTTCACTTGGAAGCTTATTCCAAGTAAGACCAACCGTGTTAGTAAACAGGCCGTCACCAGACTTATTGTGAGATTTAAGGGAGGATACTAGGAGTTTATTCGCTTTTAGCTGAGCAAAGGGTCATAATGTTTTTATAAGGGGTAATAAGTTTACAGAGTATGGGAGTATTCATGGGGTGATACAAGATCTTGTGGGTGATTGTAAGTTGTTGGAGCAACAGCTGGTTTTGTAATTCCAGCCAACCTAGTTGTTTAAGATTTATGCAATGGCGGGTACGAAATGGAGCTCCTGTGGCAAATCTAGCAATGTTATTATATGAGGTTGCCAGTTTATTAAAATTGGATTTTGATAGATTGGTAAAAGTAGGAGAGGCATAGAGAAGGGTAGAAATGAGGTGAGTTTGTGCTATAGTAGTCCTAGCTGAAGGTGTAAGGAAGAGTTTGAGCCTGTAGAGAGAGCCAAGTTTTCTATTTACTGATTTAATGGTTAAGTTAATGTGAGAATCCAAATTAAGATTGTGATCAATTGTAACACCTAGGAGTTTGGTGGTTGTGTCAGGTGATATTATTGTGCCATTGTTAGATACAATTGTGAAGTTAATGGGAGAGGACTTTTGTGTAGGTGTGAACAGTAAAAGTTTAGTTTTTTGGGGGTTAAGGAGGAGACAGTATTGATGGAACCAGTTTTCAGCTAATGTAAATACTTTTTGGGAACTAGACTGGAGGTCGGCAGAAGAAGCCGCTGCACAGATAAGTGTTAAGACATCAGCATATTGAATGCAGGTGATTTTTGGAAGGAATGTTTTCAGATCATTAATAAAAAAAGAGAAGAGGCGGGGTCCCAGAATAGAGCCTTGTGGGACTCCAATGGTAATGAGTAGCTGAGAGGATAAGTGATTATCCCAGAGAACTTCTTGCTGTCTATTTTCTAGATAGGAATTGAACCACTGGACAGCCTGAGTGTCTAAGGAAAGAGATTTAAGAATGTTTAACATGAGTTGATGATTAACCATATCAAAGGCCTTGGAGAGGTCTAAGAAGAGGGCTGAGGAAAGTGAGTTATTATTACGATTTTTATTAATGCAGTCAGTGAAGGACAAAAGTGCAGTTGTAGTACTATAAAATGGTCTAAAACCATGTTGGCAGTCAGTTAGTAGGTTATTTTGGAGAAGATGATCAAGTAATTGTTGATGAATGCACTTTTCCATGATTTTTGCTAAAGGAGAAAGTAGGGCTATGGGATGGAAGTTTGAGAGTTCGTTTGAGTTACCCCCCTTATGTAAAGGGATGATATGAGAGACTTTCCATAGAGATGGGATGATACATTCTGTTATGGTTCTATTTATTAAAATGGAAACAGGGTAGGCAAGTACTCCAGTTGCTATTTGCAGATACTCAGCTGGTAGGTGGTCAGCTGATGGAGTACAAGGTTTAAGTTTCAGAAGTAAGGCATGGATGAGAGATGCTGAGACTGACTGCAGTTTTAAAGTGGAGGGTTTATTGATTAGGGAGTGAAGTTCAGGGGTGCTAGCAGGAGATAAGGTTTTAGCTAGTGAACAGACTATTTCAGAAAATAATTTGTTAAAAGTGTCAGCAATTTGGTTGGGAGAGCTTTGGGTCAAATTAGAAGGAGTAGGAGTTTTAGAATTACCTGGATGAAGTAGTTTATTAATACCTGACCAGAACTTTTGTGGATTTTGATGTTGAGCTTGTTGGATTTTCAGGTAGTAGTTCTTTTTGTCTAAGAGTATTAATTTCTTTGTAGCATTTTTAAGTTGCCTAAAGTTTAGGTGATCAATTGGGTTTTTAGTATTTCTTCATTTAGACCATATTTTATTTCTTTGTAGCATTTTTTCCCTGATCTCTTTGGTCAGCCAAGGAGCAGGTTTGTTTCTAGCTCTGATTGTACGAGAGGGGACATGATAGTCTAGAATTTGCAAGAATTTGTTATTGAAATATGATGCTGCCTCATCAAGAGGTAGGTATTTTAGGGGAGTCCAATTGCAAGCTTTGAGCTCTGATTGGTAGCTAGCTAGGTTTAGGTTTTTCTTATTCCTGGTAGTTCTGAAAATTATTGGGTTAGGAAAAGAGGTCTTTTGTCTAGTAATATAAGTAAGGGAGTGGTCGCTAATATCATCAGGAAGTACGCCTGTTTTATATGACAGGTGATTACTATTAACTAATATCCAATCAAGGGTGCTCTGTTTGTTACTAGGTTTATGAATTCTAGTAGGGGAGATGATGATTTGATGGAAGCCATAAAGGTTTATGTCAGAAGTTGGTTTTGGAGAAGTACATCAATTCCAATCAATATTGAAATATTCCTGTGGGAATGATGAGGGGAGCCAGCTAAAGGTATTTTCAAGAGTATTGATGTTATTGCCAGGGAGAATATCTTCTTCTTCTTCTTTCGGCTGCTCCCATCAGGGGTCGCCACAGCAGATCAACTGTTTCCATTTCTTCCTGTCCTCTGCTTCTTGCTCTGTCACACCAACCACCTGCATTTCCTCTCTCACTACATCCATAAACCTTAACTTAGGCCTTCCTCTTTTCCTGTTACCTGGTAGCTTCATCCTTAGCATCTTTTTCCCAATATACTCAGCATCCCTCCTCAGCACATGTCCAAACCAACGTAATCGTGCCTCTCTGGCTTTGTCTCTAAACCTTCCAACCGGGGCTGACCCTATAATATACTTATTCCTAATCCTGTCCATCCTGCCTGTACTCTCTTCTTCACCTCTCTTCTACACTCACCATTACTCTGAACTGTTGATCCCAAGTATTTAAACTCATCCACCTTTGCCACCTCTACTCCCTGCATCCTCACCATTCCTCTATCCTCCCTCTCATTCACACACATATATTCTGTCTTAGTCCTGCTGACCTTCATTCCACTTCTCTCTAGAGCATATCTCCACCTCTCCAGGGTCTCCTCCACCTGTTCCCTACTCTCACTACAGATCACAATGTCATCTGCAAACATCATAGTCCACGAGGACTCCTGTCTGATCTCGTCTGTCAACCTGTCTATCACCATTACAAATAAGAACAAATAATGTATAAGGATTTATTAGTATTAAGCTGGAGCTTAGAGATCAAGATTTCAGCATTGCTTGGTGAGAGGGAGGTTGACTGTCTAGTGGGGTAACTTGTAATTCAGATTTGTAGAGTATTGCAACTCCACCACCCTTTTTGTTCAGACGATCAAGTATGAGGATGTTGTAGCCAGGAGGAATTATATCATTGTTCTTAGTTCCTGGTTTGAGCCAGGTTTCAGTTAGACATATGATGTCAAATGAATGTATATCTATCAGGGCATGTAGTTGGGTAATTTTATTATTTATGCTGTGAATATTGAGGTGAGCTATAAAAAGAGAGGTGTGTGTATTAGTCGGGGTGACAGAGCTTGTTTGATGGGCTGGATGGGTGTCAGGGAAGTGGTTGTTTGGGCCTGGGTTTGGATGAATGTCACCATGTAAAAGTAGGAGCTGCTGAGATTTATGTACGAATTTTAAGAGTTTAGAAAAAATTAGGTAAGATTTTCTGGTTTGCAGATATTTAGTATGTATTAATCTATGGAATAGAGGTAGAAGGTAGGATGATGAGGATGTTAAGTTACTGTGGGTTTGTGAGGCTAGAACAGTGTGTAGATTAGTATGTTTTGAAGGGAGTTGAGATTCAAAAAAGCTTAGGTGCTCGTAGTGAGTGAGGGTATAAGATACAATTAGAGTGTTAGGGATTATAAAGAAGGAAAGTGTGTTAAAATATTTAGGACAGCCAGATTTCAGCATAGTAAGGGTAAATTGAGTTATTTGAAGGAAGTAGAAAAGCTATAAAGAAAGGGAATGTTAATGTAAAGAGCAGTTTAGGAGAGACAGGGAATGTTAGTATATGGAGCAGTTTAAGGAGAGATAGGAGTTAAAGCAGTCAATAAGTATGGGCTGAACTGCTAAGTATGTAACAAGATAGAGAGGGCTATAGGTGGATGAGGGAAAGGAGGTGTGGCTATTCAAGTATAAGGTTAGGAGCAGTAGGGGTGGGTGGGATATGGGGGTAGGGTAGGAGAGCGGAGTGAGTCCACAGGGTGAACAGAGCAGGTTAGAGCAAGTGAAGGAAGAGCTCAGAGGTTCAATCTAAAAATAGGTGGTTACTGCAGAGCTCTGAGAAGTTCCATGTAAGATGGGAGTGCAAGTAGAACTAGGCAGTAGCAGGGGATATAGGACTAGAGGAGTGGAAATAGAGTAGAAGAAGAGGGACCAGGAAGATTATAGGATCAGATAGAAGAGAAAAACAAGGAAAATCAATAGTAGCCTAGTACTCTGAGAAGTTCCATGTAAGATGGGAGTGCAAGTAGAACTAGGCAGTAGCAAGGGATATAGGACTAGAGGAGTGGAAATAGAGTAGAGGAAGAGGGACCAGGAAGAATGTAGGATCAGATAGAAGAGAAAAACAAGGAACATAAATGGTAGCTTAGTATAGGGTGCCAGCTTTGGGCAATAGGGGAGTTCATTAAAGCTAATGAAATGTGATAATGTGGAAAAAGAACACAGTGAAAGGGTACCAGGGAGAGAAGACTACTTTCAGAGGAGGTGGAGAGAGAGAGTATGGCTGCTGGGTACCTGGCTCAGGAGAGTAACATTAACATTTATTAATTTAAAACCTAAAAAAAAACACAGCTTCGCAATCTGGTCTAGGGGTAAAACATACTTTCTCAGGTCCTTTGAAGGAGAGATTTAAAGAGTTGACAACAAATTTCTTTAAGGATGCAGTTGAGATAGCTGAAAGTATATGATGGAGTTTCTCATAGACCAGACAGGCAGAAGTCTCCAGTCTTAGTGTAGGTCAGAGGTAGAAAGCTAAGAAAGTTAGAGAGAAGAAAAGAACAATTCAATAACAGTACAGAAGCAGTTACAGGAATAAGCATAAACAGTCTAGGATGAAGCAAATATATCTCAGAACTGAGAGAACCTTTACACATGTACATTAGCTAAGGAAAGTAATAATAAACAGTGGTTACTACTATCTTTAAAACAGTGAAATTATAGGATTGTGATATAGTTAAGCCATGTAGAAGGAACATGGGAGAGAGTCACAATGCCCATATGTTTAACACAAACTGATCATGTTTAACTACAAAGTAACATATAACTTCCAGTTATATCAAGAATATGTTATAGCACAGCAAAATACACTCAAGACTCAGAAATGCCTGAGTTACAAAACCAATTATACCAAAAACTCACTACATTCACTCTAATATGGGATTCAACAGAGGACTGAAGCCAGGCAACAGATGTAATCCATAACCCTACTGCGTCCAGAGTGGTCAACTAGGTTAGAGAGTAAAATCGAGGCTTGGGTGTAGGCAAAAATTCAATGAGACTTAATAAGGTATTAGCACTCAATACAGGGAGAAGCCACAGAAATGGAATCAGCCACAGATTGTGCTAGTGCATACAGGTACTGCTCCACTCCCAGGTATTGCTACGCATCCACATTGAAGACCTCTAGTTGCTGAAACAGCTGCGGTTCCACAATGAAACTTATAGATTCTAAAAATGCGCCAACTGCTACTCACTACAAATTATCCCGATAACACCGACACAATTAGCTGTTAATGGAAAAGTAAAACAAGGCCCCTGGTCTGTAACAGAACAATATTGAGGCCCTACGATTCATGGAAAGACTTCTGCTAAAAAATACAGAACAGAAAGCGGGCTGGATTCCCCTGCGAGTACTACAGCAATCACGCAGCTTTATATAAGTTAATTGTAAGGTAATGATCGCTGTTAGTAGTACAGTGCTGACCAGTAGAATGAGTGGCGTACTTATAACCCACGTGGGGGGGCCAGATTTATCAATAGCAATGTTAGACAAGGGTTGACAAACTTAAGAAAGCACAAAAATAATACAAACTGAATACAGCAAGCTAGAAAAATGTGGTCGCACTGCTTCTATTATAAAAAATAGGATTATAGGAGTTACGCGCTCATCTACCGGGTTATTGGCTTAATTAAAAACCCTTGTGTGGGACCCTTATGATACAGGAGCAGGGTCAGCTATGGAGATACATACAATAAGCCAGCTATAACTATGTTTTCACTGCAAGTGGTCAGATTTACTAGCGTGGGATCAGTTTTACTGAATAGGTTCATAGGTTCATAGGTTGGTACTAGGCTATCAGCCCTAGGGCCTATACAAGCCTAGCCATAACAATTCCCTGGCTATTTCTTCCCACACTATTTACTTCCCTGGACCCCTGTCTAGCAGGGCGACTGACGTGATCCCTGGGGTGAATTTCCTTTCTCCCATCCAATCGTCAAGGTTCCTTTTGAAGAGGACCAAAGATGCACTCTGCTTGACATGTATGGGCAATAGTAGAGGCAATAAACACTTAAACTAAACCTATATAAAGGTAGATATATATATATAAAAGTATATAAAAGTATCTCCCAGACTATTAAATATTTGTGTCCAAAATCTGAAGAACAGGACACATTGCACTGATTTATATACAAGCACACTGATATATTTTTTCTATAAGGATTATATCAGTTGATGAGCAATTCTTGAACTGAGAAAAATGTATATAGGATCCAGGAATAAAAGAATTTTAAACCTGTGGGTGAAGGTTGGGGAAATGTCTGAGCATGTGCTGGATGGGTAAAGTAGTGTTACAGGAAATTATTATAGACAACATTTTCTTAATCACACAAAAAAAAACTGCTAGTTTATTTTTTGTATCTAAAGATCAGATGCTAACACTTTGGCAGTTGTCTAGCATCTTGGACTGTTATTTTAACATTGTGATATTGCTCAATCCCAGTTTCTAGCTTTCTGAGAAGTAGGGAGTTGGTAAGTTCATAGGAAAGTGCTACGTTAGTTGGCCTTGCAGTCCACTTTAAGCTTAGACAATTTACCTCTGAGGTGAGGATCAAACCCTATATCTTGTGTTTGTGAGGTAAACACCTTAATCATTACATCAGCCCTCAACCCCAAAGTTAAACTTTTCTCCTGAGTGGGAGTAGACACAGCGTATCTGTTGTTGAAGCTTTACTTATGTGACACTAAACACACACGTACACACGCACGCACACATGCACACACACACACACACACACACACACACACACACACACACACACACACACACACACACACACACACACACACTCACACAAGTTGCCACTGTCAGATTTAAACACCTTGCCTATTTACAGAGCCTATAAAACATGGCATTAATTGCACTTTACATTTCTTGCCTACTGGCTTATCTTGAGTGTTTCCCCAAGTCTGTCATTACCAAAACAACGTATTTTAGTTGCAGTCAAAACTGAAACAGAAAAAAAGTGTGAACCACAAATTAGTTACACAAGGAGGTATTATTAGCAGGAAAGTACTCATTAGTTTTCACCTTTTTGTTGTTCTTTGATATCTACTGTTTTGTTGAGGAGTATAGGGAACAGCTTTTGCTAAACTGTAACAAAAGTTGCTACTTTCTGGTGCTCGTGGCGATTGTTTTATGTAAATGTTTATTTTTAATAAAAGGAAAGTTGAAAACATTATTGTGTACATCCTGAAAGTCCAGATTAGGTATGCTTAAGTCACAAGCAGCACCAATTATATGCAGGAGATTGTTATACATTACTTTCCATGCATTATGTTCATAGGTTCATAGGTGTTTACTAGGCTAATGATGCTGCTGTGTACACATTACGAAATTTTCTATTTTAATGAAGTACAATTGCACAACGAATCAGTTTGAAATAACTCATCATCATGTTACTGTGGAATTCAAAGGGCGTTTTTTTGTAGCAGTTTGTTTTTGTTTTGGTTTTAACGAATTCAAAGGGCTAGACATTTAGGTTTATCATTATGAATCAGTTTAATTCACTGTGTAAATCATGATCTAGTTAACGTTTTAGCTTCACACAGCAGAGGGCACAACTGTTTGTGTATGTTAGTCTTTGTGCAAGTGTGTGTGTGGATGTATGTGTGTGTGTGTGTGTGTGTGTGTGTGTGTGTGTGTGCACGTACGCGCACACGTTTTTTGCCTGTATGTTAGCTAAGATCAAAGCTTCATGAAATCTAGGTAATACATCATGCACGGTATGTGTTGTGACAGTTCTGGTAAATAAACTGGTCAAATTGTAGAAGGAAATGCCAGAACTTTTATTCAGTTGTAGAACTCTCATGGCAGGATATGGAACTAATGAAATCCTGAGGAGAATGTCAGCAAGGAATGCACTTTCTAGATCGAGTGATTCAAGTTTGGCTTGTAGTTTTGCTGCAGATTTTCGTGACTTTATGGGAGCAAAGACAGAGAGAATTAATTGCAAACATATACTGGAAAGAAGATGTTGCCTTTAGCAAAGACACGGTGATAGTAGTTTGCATTTCATTAAGACAAAAATCTAGATACTACATGAGCAAATTAGATTTTGTTGACTGTCTGTTCTGCAGCAAACTATCGCAAGGTTCAATGGTTATAGCATTACTTCTTGAGCGGTCACCAAAGGCAGGCAACTGCAATGCAAACACAGTACTTAAACTGAATATATAAAGATATAAAATGGCACTGCAGTGCAAGGTATATAAGAACAGAGGCTGAAAATGTTGACACTCTAAAATTTAAAATGCATTTCTGTTGTGATCCACTATAAATTGTTTTAGATATGAACACAGATGGAACCCCTGGGTACAGCTGGGAAAAGAGGATTGAAAATGTTCTTGCTCCCACTTTTACAACTTTCAACCTGAACAAGCCCTTTATTTTATGAAATGCTGACTCTGCTTTCTCCTTGCTTATTCCTCTGTCCAGGGGCACTCCACAGATGTCTGCATTACATCCTCTGTTTTACATAATTTTCATTAACTGTTGTACTCCAGGTCATCCTGCCCTTCAGGATATTTTAAATTTCACAGGCACAATGTATATTACAATCTTGCATAAAATGGCTGAGATTAGAAATCAGTTTTATTTTAAGAAAATATTCATCATACTTTGCAAGATTGAAGTCATAATATTGAGTTCATTGTTAAAGTCTGTCTTGCCACCCTAAATGTAGAGTCAACTCCCCAGTTTTGGGAATGTTTGAGGTTTCACCCCTTTCAAATATCTAGGATTCTGGTTGAATCTCACTTTATCTTTTAACTGTCACACACCAAAAAAACATAACCAGACTGTCAGCTCAACTGAGGAGCACATGTAATATTTCTCAAATCCATTAATTTGGGACCTGTCATGCTCTTGAGATATCAGGGCTCGTCTCTCCTATACTGTAATATCCCAACCATGTAGGAGTATGCAATGTCATAGGCCTAACAGGCCAGATCTGATTTCAGGGATGAAGCTTGAGAGGTCAAATGTAGAGGTCAGGAAGGAATAAATCCTATATTAATCCCACTGCTGGCAGGTATTTTGTATTGTCTTATGTATAAATGGCTTTAATGAGTGCATAGTGCTTGAAATTATATAAACCAAATATGAGTGCATTGGAATAATGTCAATAGTCTCTATGTCATATAGAATACTTGGAAGTAGATTGACTTCTGTTAGATCCCAAACATCACCTTAGACAAGGACATGGGGTGAACAGCACACTTATAAAGATGGTTTACATAGTTAAGGCTAAGAATCAACAGCTCTCCTCATAGATTTATCCAAATATTTTTCACAGTTAGCCATGGGTTTCTACTTTTCAGGCTGAGTGGAGAGGAGTGTGACTCCTTCCTTCTAAACTAGGTATCAAACTGCATTTGTTATTGTACCCAGTTGATTAAGGGAAGAAAATGAATCTATAATTATGTAAATACAAAAATTAGTTAAGGCTGATAAGAAGAACTACTTTTCTGAGCAACTAACCTGCCATAAGAACAATCCTAAAACATTTTGGAAAACTATTAAAACAATACTCTCCCCTGGATCCACACAAACCCTACCCTAAATGCAAGTAAGACACCATCTGAAATAGCTAACATGTTCAATTCCAACTTCATAGATAGCATCACTTCACTAATCACAAGCCTTAACCAGTCTACAACTCCCAACACTCTCAAAACCTCACCCACCTCCAACCAATGTCCAACAATTCCTCCTGTCTCTTTTTCAACCTGTGCCCACTTCACTAATTCATAAACCTCTCCTCAAACTTAAACCATGCTCATGTTCTTCAGACAACTTTCCACCAGAATACTTACAACTTGCTGCAGACTCCATCGCCTTTCCAATTAGCATCCTTATTAACCGATCCATCTCTGAATCCTACTTCCCAACCCTCTGGAAAAAATCTATCATAACTCCTTTACACAAAGGAGGGAAAGCCACCGATTTTACAAACTACAGACCCATCTCCATCCTCTCATCACTTTCCAAACTACTCGAAAAATGTATACATACTCAATTACTTAACCACATCACCCACTATAATCTACTTACACACACAGCATGGCATCAGGCCATCCCACAATACCACAACAGCTCTTATGTCTTTTACAGACCTTGTTAATGAATCCAGGGATTCTAACCTACACATGTCCATTTTACAGTTAGATCTGTCAAAGGCCTTTGACACAGTCTCACACAAAAAAACTACTGCAGCAACTGACAGCAGTAGGTTGCTCAACAACCTCCACACAGTGGTTTAGTAGTTACTTAACCAGTAGACAACAGTGTGTAAAATAGCTAGGCTGCCTATCACAATACCAAACCAACAGAACAGGAATTCCACGGGGGTCCATCCTAGGACCCTCCTTTTTAATATATTCATTAATAACCTTCACACAACCTGTCATCATAGGACTTTAATTCAATATGCCAACAATTCAACTATTATCACCTCCTCTGACAATATCCCTGATCTACTGAAAAAAACACAGAGCACATTTACCTCCATAGAGTCATGGCTATACAATGTACAACTATTGCTTAATCCTAACAAAACCAAACTGTTACTTTTTTCTCCCAAAACCAACTTACCAGACTTCAAAATATATTCCCATAAACAATACCGAGATTGAAATTGTTAATAATGCCAAATTATTAGGAGTCATCAAAGATAAAAACTCTCATATGACCAACACATCCTTAATGCCTTAAAAAATACTCACTTCAAACTAGGAACACTCTATAGACAAAAACACTTCCTGGACCCAAACTCTAAAAAAACTCTGACAAATACCTGTCTTATTCCTCCCCTTCTCTACGGAGCTCCCATATTCACTAACCTGCATGCCTCTCACAAATCTAAACTTCAGTCTTGTTACTATAAAACTGCAAAATTCACCACTAATTCACCCTACTGTACCCATCACTGTTGTAGGTGGATTGGACACTCCACATTGGCCCTAGGCATGAGTGCATGCATGTGTGTCCCTTCTGTGGAAGGCTGGGTTCCGGACTGGCAACTCAACACCATAAAACTCCACTGCCAATCATGAGCAGACAGGTGATCTGCTGTGGTGACCCCTAACTGGGAAAAGCTGAAAGAAAAAGAAGTATCCATCACTGCAACTCTCTCAAGGAACTAAATTAGTTGGAAATCCCCAGGTATCTCATCTACCTACAACTAGCTACAGCACATAAAATAATATATAAGCCTGATAGCTGTCCAGTCTTAAAAGGCATCCTCCACAACTACTGTCTCACTAGAAATCTCTGCTCAAATAATAGGCTACTTACAGATCCATACAAACCTAAAAAAAGAATTGGCGAGTGTCTCTATTCTTATGCCATAGCTAAACTCTGGAATAGCCTCCCAAATAACATTACCAGAATTGAACAGCCCAAAAATTTCAAGCTCACTCTAAAGAACTACCTCTACAACTGTTGGACCTGTCCTTGTCAAACTTAACACTCACTCCATTACCACCTCCCCCCACCACTTCATCACTACTTTTCCTTAAACATCCCGCCAACCTTCTTACTTCAACTGTTAACTCTCTAAACACCACATACTAACACATATACCCTTCCTCCTATATACTGCACTTCACTCAAACCTCTCCATCTGTTCTAATATTATTCCTACAAAGTATTTAATCCATTTCCCCACTAATCCCTACCAGACATTCTGTCTTAACCACTTCTTTGTGTAATACATACTTGTAAGATATATACCCTTTAAAGTGATACATTGAAGTATTGTATTCTCTAAACTATCTGATTGCAGCTTGAAGCAATGCTATGATCTTTCTTGTATCTAATGTATTGCATCATTATATTGTATTATCTATTAATATCTGTACTGGAGCTTCTCTCCCTGGGCCTCCGCTGAAAATGGGTCCCTTGACTCTGTTGGACTTTCACGGTTACCCAATGATAATAAATACATAATAAAATAGTAATCTAATCCCCAAAGACTTAAGAACTGGATCCTGCAAAGCTTTGCACTAGGGCCACTCCTGTTGCCATTACTTGCCAGTGAGATTTAACAGCCATGTGGCAAAATGCCCCTTATTAAAAATACAGAACTCATTTAGTCTTCAAAAATACAGACTAATCTCCATAATGTCTTGAACAATTTTAAGAGCTTTCTCAAGAAAAAGTCTCTGTAACAATTCTAAAATGCTTAACAGATATACTTGTATGATACAAATGAATGACTCCAAAGGGTGGCCTATAACTATAAAAAATAAAACTGTCAGTATTTTCTTAGAAGTTGGTGGATGTTGAATTTCAAGGACATACTCTGAAGATGTGCCTTGAAGATTTAGACTTGGAATTATTTATTTATTTATTTCTCCTTTGTTCAGCTAAATGTGCTTCATTGTCTAGTACTGAATTTAATTTCCTTTATTTTTACAAGCCCTTGTTTGAAGGTATATCTTCGAGAAAACGTAAGAGCTGCTAAAGTTAGAAGTTTAAAACATCTTGGTGGTTTATAGAGATGTAGTTTAAAATCAGTTTTCTGAATGTGTCATTCTGCAAGGTATTACATTTTGTTATACTTGAACAGATTTCTGTTACTGAAGGAGATTGAACTGAGTTTTTTTAAACCATAACTTTCAATGTAAACAATCTTTAGATACTGCTCAAGTTGGAAGAATATCACCAGATGGAATAAATGCTGAAGTTACACAGAAAGTGTTCCTCGTGAACATTGTGAAAAATTACCTGTTGCTCTTAAATTTTCATTTTCTTAAAATCTGTTTATTTAAAAAATTCTGAACTAATGATGTTCAGTAATTAACCTTGTTTAGTCTGTGTTTTCCAACCTTCTGGTTTTCTGGTAAGGAATCGTGCACTTTTCAATTGTTTCTGACTGCAGAATATAGTGTTGTATTCAGTGATGGGTCACATCAGTGAGATATCAGGTAGTGCAGTTTTATCCCTATGTTTTAGCATGACAGAGAGCACAGAGGTTTATTGTTGCAAGCTGTTAATATGCCTCCAATTGTGAGACTCTGGGCAAGTCACTTAACCAGATCGTCCTCTGAGGAAATTGGATTGGGTTCCTCAATGACCTCCTGCAATGCATGTCTAGAAACATCTATGAGATATTAAGCATGCCCTTTAGAATTAGACAAGTACCCATCTATGATTCTTTAGATATATACTCTTTAGAATTAGAAGAACTGCATTACGTTTTTCTGTGTTTGTTAGATAGACAGTAGTGAATGTTTAAATAAAGCAACCACAACAGAACTTCACTGAACAGCAACCACAAAAAGGATGGTCATGATTATTTACCAAAATACTTTATTGAAAATAAAAGATCTTCCATAGCACCTTGGCTCAACAGCTTTTACAGAGTACAACCCCTTACTGAAATGCAAACACTATAAACAAAAAAAGCATTCAATTCAACCATTAAATAATTAAATAATAAAAACAATCAGAACCAATTAATTCCAATTAAATCATACATCTCCTGTTGCATTCATTATTCAAATCCTTAGGGGACAAAGCCTCAAATTTCAGTACATCTGACTCTTTTTTTAAGAAGTCTGCCTTAATATCAAAAACATCAAAAGGCTCATAAGCTACTTGTTCTGCTGCAAGCCCTGTACTTCCCCATTATGATGGTCTATAAAGGGGACAGCTATAGGATTTTCTATTTTACATTTTCGGATGTCTCTAACATGTTCTTTGGTTGTACAGCAAAAAACCTTTTAATTTCCCTAATATAAAATTTACCACAACGACATCTTAAGGCATAAATAACCCCCACTATCACATCTAAAACTATCTTGAATGTCAAAGGTTCGGTCATTAATTATTGTGAGGCTGTTCACCACAAATCCATATCAAGAGCATTTACCACAAGGGATTGACCCCTTATTGCACCAACCCTTCATTTCCATGTCCATATACTTTCTGCTTACATTTCCATAATAGACTCCTTTCATAACCTCTTCTACTAAAATTCTGAATAGCTTTTATTATTTCCTGCTCAACCTCCTCAATCTTAATTGTGTGTGTGTGTGTGTGTGTGTGTGTGTGTGTGTGTGTGTGTGTGTGTGTGTGTGTGGGGGGGTGACAGCTATGTCCATGTAAAAACTAATGCCCATCTTCATTTTTTTAATTTAATATTTTGTTTACCCGTTTTCTGTATGTTGATGTTTTCGTTTATAGGTCCTTCCATAACAATATCTAGAAAACCACCTTAGCGCCCACTTGTAGACCATCAAGTCACAAATTAAATCTATTATCGTTTAAGGCCCGTATAAAAGCATCCACATAATCTCAGCCCTCTTTACAAATAAAAAAACAAATCATGTATAAATCTAAAATATTTCATCACATATTGTCTGATGATTTGTGGAGAATAGCCTCCCAATAATTAATGGTAGAACCTTTGAGGTTCAAGGTACTTTTAGTTGTGGTAGTGTGTGTGGGGGTGATTTATACCTTCAGATGTCCTTGTGGTAAATGCTGTATTGGGGAAAATAAAAGGTCTTTTGCTATACGACAAAAGAAACATGTTAAGAGACATCAGAAAATGTAAAAAAGAAAGTCCTATAGCTGCCCACTTTATAGACCATCATAATGAGGAAGTACAGTGTTTGCAGGCTACAGTATTAGAACACATAACTTATGAGCCCTTTGAATTTTTGATATTAAAAGCAAACTTCTTAAAAAAAGAGTCAATTTTTATTTTGAAATTTGAGACTTTGTCCCCTAAGAGTTTGAATAATAAATGTTACTGGAGATGTATGACTTAATTGGAATTAATTTGTTTTTATTGCTTTTAATTATGTAGTTATTTAATGGTTGAATTGAATGTTTTTTTTGTATATATGTGCTTGCATCTCAGTAAGGGGTTGCACTCTGTAAAGGCTGTTGAGCCGAGGTGCTACGGAAGATCTTTTTTGTTTCAATATAGTATTTTGGTAAATAATTTGTGAATGATTAAATCATCTACCATTGTATTTAAATCTTCAGTGCCAGTTGTGTCATTGTTATGAATTATTTTATCATCATTTGTATTCTCTTTGCTAAGTTATATAATGCTGTATTTATTAGCTTTAAAGACAATGCATATTTAGGTATATTTAGTTGATACTGAATAGTTCACTCAGCTAAGGTTTACAATTAGGACATTTGGATATATCCAGGACCTGTTTCCCACCTCTGTTAAGATGGACAATTGATGCTGCTCCCCACCATGGCATATTGTGCTCCATTGTTTAACCAGGGTTTTATACAGTGAACTATACATTCATTTGTTTATAGGAAAGTACTAGGCAGTGGTGGTGCTGTGGTAGTGTTGTCGCCTCACAGTAAGATGCTGTCCGGTTTGATTCTCAGTTAGAGTGTCTTCTGCGTGGAGACATGCGTGAATGGGCGTACCTTCGTTGAAGGTTGTGTGTCAAGCCTGGCAAGCCGATATGTAAAAATCAACTGCCAATCATTAGCGGATCGGAGTTCCGCTGTGGCAACCCCAAACCAGGAAAAGCCAAAAGACACAAACTAGGCAAACAGTCTGCAGACTATTACAGGTCTAGCCCATAACTAGCTAGTGAGCATAGGTTAGAATCAAACCCTGTACCTTATGTCTGTAAGATAAACAAGTTAATCATTATACCAACCCCCACCCCTTGCATTGAAGCTGTCAGTTATTCTCTCACATGTAACAGTATTGGTTACCAAGGCCATGATAAGGGCATGTCCTGTCCATCCTTCATCTACGGCTGCTACTGCTACCTTTCAACAAACACCAAAAGATTCAAAAAGTAAAATAATTTTCCATTTGGCTCTGAATCATTTTATACAAGTTTGATTATGCATCTTTCTCTTCCTGCTTTTTGCATGATATACTAGCCATGCTAATGGGTCCAAAACTCCAAAACCATGTAACTTTGGGTGCAAAGCATCAAAACAGTTTGGGTCTGATGTAAACCCACCCCACCACCAGGAACTGCCACCATTAGACCCAGACTGAATTAGTCCAGGACTTGTCCACTTAGAAATGTTTTGCACTACATGAAGTGCTGTGAGTATACTACAAAACCAGGGAAAACAGCTTTCTAATATGAGAGAGATGTTTAACAAGCTAATTAAACTGTACACTTTGGGGTACCAATTTTTTTAGATACTTAAATTTAAATGACATGACACATGGACAGTTTCTAGCTAACAACAGCTTGCCTTTGCAATGCACATGTGGTTAAAACACTGTGTAACATCAGCTTAACCTTAAGCCTAAGCAAAACCTTAGCTCCTGCTCACAGCTCTAACCCTAGGAACATGAAATCTGAGCTTTGTTTTACACAT
>NC_056729.1:1740813989-1740880070 GCF_019279795.1 Protopterus annectens | reverse complement strand
TTTTTTCGGCTAATGCTTTCTTTAAACAGATATTACTGTGTACTCAGGCTGCTGTAAAACATGAGACCAACATGCATAATATGAGCACCTACGAAGGCTGAATTTGCAGCTATGTCTGATTGGGACACAATTCAACACGCACTACTGCAGTTGTAAAATACATTTATTTTGTTGTACAGCAAGGAGTCTTTCTTTTAATTGTGCATTCAACAAATTTTACCCATTCCTAGTTGCTATTCAGATTGTATGTTTTTGAGCTCGATTTTGTAAATATATATATATATGTATATATGTGTGTGTGTGTGTGTGTGTGTGTGTGTGTGTGTGTGTGTGTGTGTGTGTGTGTGTGTGTGTGTAAATGTTTTGTTTTTTGTTAAGTGAAGTACAAAACGGATCCATATGGATGCAATTCAGGTTCAGCATTGGGGCATGGTATGGTTAAAAATCTGTCCCAAAACTCTGTATCTTATAGACTCCTGTGTAAAGATTTATGTCTAGCATTCCTTACTGTTGTGCTCAAGCCTCCTTTTTAATTTTTGTTTATTTACCATTTATTGACTGAGGTAGAAGACTAGAGTAGAATGACCATTTTTAGGCTTTGCTATGGGTAAAAAATAGCAAAAGTGGGAATATGCAGAGCAGAAAACTACACATTTAACATCAAGCATGAGGACTACATAGTAAAATATCTTGCGTGTTTAATAAAAAAGCTTGCACATCACAGTATAGAGCACACAACAACAGATTTCTCTATTGTTGGACAAAAAGGTCTCATGGAAGGAAATGGAAGTGGACGGCTGTAATTTGGGGAAGCGGAGAAGCGGCATTGGAGAGAATGAGAAGAGGAGGACAGTTCTGGACATGAAACTGGAGAGGCGAGTTTGGGAAAGAGAGAGAGAAGAGAGTATGGGTACGAGTGTTAGGATAACTGACGATGATTAGTTTAGAAGGGAATGTGAGTAGAAAGGATAATGAGAGGAGGGCAGACTATCAGAGTTCAGGTGTTACCCTGTGGGAAGAAGCAGGTATATGCTGTTCTGTGAATAAGAAATTCTTGAGTTCATGTCAGAATTTGGCGAAGCTGGTGATGTCTCCTAGGTTTGCAGGGAATGATACCCATTTTGGAGGAGTCAATACCAAGAAGATGTAGTCACTGGACTAAAGTTTGGTAAATACAGTGGAATGCGAAAGGGAGGAGTGCAAGCTAACATTGTAGAAACATGTTTTTTTAGTGAGTCTGTTGGAGAAGAGGAAGCTATCTTGATATATCAATTTGTGGATTTGGTAGGCTAGGAAGAGTGTGCACCTTTCATTTATTGGAAACTGTAGCATGTGCTTGGACTAAATAATAGTGTTCTCCTTGGAGGATGGCAAGAGTAATGAGGCTGCCGATATGAGCGACTAATGTTTGCAGTGTGGCGTGCTTTTGTTGCAAACTTTAGCAATAATAAGACAATTGTATTCGAACTGTGGGAGAAGGACTCCTTTCCAAATGGCTAGTGTCACTTCTGTGTATAAGAAGTGCGATATTTTTTACTTCAGTAAAGGATACCATTGACTTTTGAATTAATAATTATAATGTGAAAATGAAAGTTATGGTACTGATCCACACAAATGCCAAGATATTTGAAATGTAGTGAGGTTTTAGGAGTTTTGCTTCACAGACTTGTATGCTCTATGAGTCCATGGGTATAATGATACATATATATATATATATATATATATATATATATATATATATATATACACATATATATATATACATATATATGTGTATACTGTGTACATATATAATTCATGTATACTTCTGCACATGTAAACTATTATAAAAAGCTGTTTTAAATTTAAATTACTGCACTTCATTTTGGATAATAAATCAAATCTAAAAAACCTGTCTTTACTGCTTGCTGTCAGAATAAATCATTCTTTCAGAAGGCTGTACCTTTTTTGACATTTTCCCAAGGGTTTCAGTAGGTATTCAACTTCAGTTGTTCAAATTAACCCAACTCAATACATTTCTTTGCTGATGAGAACTGAAAGGTTTATGAAAAAGTTCGAAAAGCAGTGTTTGATCCTTTCATTTTAGTAAGCTGGAGCCCAAATGTAACATATTTAGCCACTCGGTCCACTGAGAATATACTTGTATTTTGTTTATTTACTTACCAGATGGAACTGCAGTTCAAAAACTGTTTCAAAGTACATGTAATTTAACTGCTACTGCCAACTTTGTGTTTTAAAACTGTATGTACTGAGAATGCCACATTATGGAATGTTTCTTGCTGTATTATTGAGTTTGCTTGGCCTATGTTGTATTTTCTGGAATGTGTCTTTGCAAGGGCTACTTTGCATTAATAAGTGTTTTTGTTATTTTTGCAGAAGCAACTGAGCGTCGCACAGTGATTATTAGCCATGCAGACCCCAGTGTTGTCCCGCCTCCCTTACTGCTGCTGGAAGAAGTACCACTGTATAAACAAGTAGAAGAAGCATTTCACTGCAAGTTGAAGGGTCCAGTCATTGCTGATAAGAGGACATTGGTGGAACTTCAGAACTTTCAAACAGTATGATTTTATAAATTGTAACTGCAATGAAGTATAACGTGGTGTTGCTTTATCTAAATCTCTTCTTCTGTTCCTCCTTTCTCCTGTTTTCCTGATGTATTTAAGTTGTAAAGTAGTCCAGTCAGTATAACGTGACTCCATGATGTAATTGTAGTAAGAAATCTGTTAGGAAAGTAAAGGGCAGTGTTTGTATTAGTTCAAGTTCTTTTACAGTTTAAATGCAAGGAGAGGGCAAGGGTCTTCTGCTTTAACATTTGGTTAGAAAGCCTACCTCTGGATCCTCACTCTGCATATTAAGACCAAAATACACATTGAATTATTTTCCTTTTTCACTTAGTTTTCACTTTTAAATAAACAAAATTAAAAAAAAAAATCATAGACTTTCACTCTGTTTCCACAAGGTTAGGATTTCAACTTTAGCAAAATACATGTATTCATCACATGGTGATTACAATCCCTACAAACAGTTCCTATTCTCATCTAAATAGAAATATCTCCAGCAATTCACTTTCTTCTGCCTGCACATCATTGATGTATAAATAACATTATTAGTAAAAAAGTGAACTGAAAAAGACGAAATATGGGATTATGGAGAACTGATACAGAAAGAGGAGAGGAAAAAATGGGGTAGGGTCAGTCATGCTGCTTCTTATTTTATATGAAATTGTGGTGGGTAGTAGCTAAGCAAGGTAGATGGTGTTAGATTAACGGATGAAAGACTATCTGATTTTATTGGTTTATAGCAATAATGAGCTCTGAATAATCATTTTATCATCTTTTAGAGTGACTTTGCTGTATTGGTTATAGGAGGCCATCTTAGTTTGGTTTTATATTATTTATTCCTAGGTACTGAAGCATTTCCACTACATACATTTTTCTGAACAAAGCCTTTATTGATTCACAACCATAAATAAATATTTAACAACTAACAGTATGTGAGAATGCACATATAAAATACAGTCTTGGTATAGCTGGAAACAATCACAACTACAGTCTAAATTAACCATTCCAATTATAGTGCGTTGGTTTACTTATAAAAGTAAACAACTTAGAGACACTAAGGATGGCTTTATAGCAATGTTAGGCAGGCCTTCTCCTTGCATATTTTAAAGAATGACTAGTCCTAAAGCTACTATCCATAGGTTCATATGTTAGTGCAAAGTTATCTGCACTGAGCAGCGCTGCTTTATTGATCATCCTTAGCCTGCAGAAAGTATAAGTCCCTCTTGTAGTCTCAGCGCTACAAGCACAGTCCTTTTAAATTAACCCATTCCCTTCCCTAATAAAACATACGGCAAGAGCCTGCTATCATGGATGGGCAGTTTCCCATCATCTCTCTGGCCAGCCTGATAGACATGGGCATCTTGAGGCAATGTAGCAACTGTCTCATGTATACTGACAACCACTTACTCCTGAAACAAACAAATACTTTATGTGACAGGTGTAGTTACACTATGAAATTAGAGGCAAGACTCTCATATAAGGACAAATCAAATGCAAACAAAGTTGTCAGCACACACACACACTTCCCACACTAAATAAGGACACAACACATAAACCCACATATGTGGTGGTCCTCACTAGTAACTTGCCTAAAGATCAGAGGCCTCCTAAATATAAACCACTTGCACACATAACAATGCAAAACAATGACAACACATAATAACACACACACCAGTGTCTCAACAAATAAGCCAATAAGGCGTTACACCATAAAACCTAATGTATTGGTCATAGGTGACTCCATTATGAGACACACGGATGTTCCCATCTCCAGGTTGGATAAGGAGTGGATTACAGTTAGCTGCCTGTCAGGTGCCAGAATCCATCAAGTCCCTCAAGCACTCAAGTCACTTAACCACAAGTATCAGTATGACTCCATCATAGTCCATATCGGGGTGAAAGACTTGAGACATACTTCACTGGACTATATGAAGAGAGACATGACTGAACTCTCAGATTATTTGTCACAGGCAAGTATAAGCCTAGCCTTAAGCAGAATTCTACCTTATCCAAGGATGATGCCACAATACAAAAGAAATGATTAACTTTAACAATTGGCTTAGCTTCTGGTGTCAGTCCAAGGGGATCCAGTATCTGTCAGCCTGGGAAGACATGGTTGACAGGTCATGCTGCTTTGCCACAGATAGACTGCACCTGTTTTCTCTAGGCTTTCTGACACTTGCAAAGGCATTAGTCACCCCTATTGTGCCTTTTTAGGCATTGTCAAAACAACCAACCTCCCAACATAATAAAATCCTCCCTAGAGAAAGTCAAGGTTCTGCTGCTTAATGCTACGAGTCTAAGCAAGAAACTGAAGATGCTGCCATCTGTGCAGTCATAGAGACATGGTTTAAAGGTGCAGAAAGCACCCTGGCCATGCAGGGCTACAGTGCCTTCCATATGTTCATATCACAAACTGAGGGTGAGAGAACCAAAGGAGGAGGTCTATCCATCTTTATTAAGAATAAGTACACCTTGAGACTGGTCAAACAGTATGACTTTCTTGAGCTACTCCATGTCCAATTAACTATAGGCAAAGCCCCCTACCAAATCATAGCTAGCTACTGCTCCCCCACCATGAAACAGGAAAAGCATACCACATACCTGGATTTACTGGAGTCACTTGCCATACAGCCCAACACCTTACTCATGGATGATTTTAATTATCCTACTATCGCCTGGGAAACATATACAGCCACAAACGTGCTGGCTCAGAGGTTCTGGACATTTCATCCTCTTGTGACTGTGCTGCTCTGGAACAGCTAGTTAGCACACTCACAAGAGGCTGAAATGTCTGGACAGAGTACTCACTAACATGGGAGAGCATAGTGCTGCCCCCATTTGATGTCTTCCCTGTTAAGATCAGACCATAAATCAGTCTTGTTCAATGTAATTATAAGACCAGATACCCCATCAAGCTCAAAAATGCATAAGAATTTTTCAAATACTCCTACTAAGTGATGGTATAAGACGTTTCAAAGCCCCCTTCGAATGCAAATAACATGTACTCCTATGCAGAGGTGTATTCCAATGCACTATATAACCATTTAAGCAGTTGTATATAATTGGCTGTACCTGACCAGATTAAAAACAGATCTGCTGAAAAAAACAAGCCACCCTGGTGGACTCTTATTATAAACAGGCTATACAACAAGAAAAAGAAACTAATGTCCAAGAACAAGAGGGAACTGGCTCTGCAGAGGAAGAAATCCCCCTCTAGTCTAAACAAACAAATTAGAGATCTGGTCAAGTCCTCCAAATCTAATTATGATGCAAAAATAGCTTCCCTAGCTAAGGATAATCACAAGGCATTCCTTAACTATATCTGAAATCTTAAAAGGGAATACCCAGCTATGCAGTGAACTGGTTGTGGATTGCACCAGGAATACTCTACTGGTTGTACCTGCTAGCTAACAGATTTGGAGCAAACTTCACCTCCCTGTCCCCTCCAGTCATCCCCCAAAATACACCTGCCACCATTCCTCAGCTTATTATCTCAAGAGAAAAGGTCATCTCTGTCCTCTGAAAGGCCAAAAATACGGCATCAGTGGGACCAGACACCATCCCAGGATGTCATTTAAGCAACTTAAAACATGACCTAGCAGACCCACTTAGATCTCTGTTTAACCACAGCATGCGAACTGGCTATCTTCCAGCAGAATGGAGGACAGCAACAGTAATTCCTCTGCACAAAGGAGGACCATCAGCTGAACATCAACTGACCCTGGGAATTATAGGTTCATAAGCTTGACTAGCCTGATCTGCAAGGCCATGGAAAGAATTATTATGGACCTTATTAACAAGGACATAGGTAATCTCCAAACTCTGGACCCAACTCAGTTCGAATTTGTTAAAGGTAGCTCATGCCTGTTAAATATGGTTAATTTCTTCAAGAATGTCACCAAGGCCTTGGACAAGGGAAAGTCAGTGCATACTGCTTATCTTGAGCTAGTCAAAGCATTTGACACAATGCCTCACTTAAGTATTACAGAGAAACTTTCCCAACTGGGAATTAATCCCTGCATTACCAGACGGGTAGCCAACTGGCTCACTGACAGGGCACATACTTCAAAAGTGAGTGACTTCACCTCTAGGAAAGATCAGTCACTAGTGGCATACCAGGGGGGTCTGTTCTGGGCCCCTTACTGTTCAGAATTTATTTCTCAGAAGTCCAGGCAAACTTGGATGCCTGTGGCCGACCAAGTTTGATGGGTTCCCCTTTATAATCTCGAAATACTGAAATCTCAAATTTCAGTATCTCAAGACCATAAAGGTGAATTTGTAAAATAGCAAAAGTGCATAATCGCAAATTCGAATATCTTGAATTCGCAGTTATGGCTTTACACTACGTTACATGCGGTTGTTTGTGTGTATGATGTCTGGTGTTGTGTGTGGATTTAGGTGCGATTTAAGGTAAGTGAATGTTTTGTAAGGATTTTGGGTGGGAGATTGGATGTATGTGAGTGTGTTTGTAAGTTGTATGTGTGGGTTAGGGTAGGTAGGTGAAAGTATAAGTGTGTAAGTGTTGGCTGTGTTGGTGTTTGTATATGTGTGGTGTGTGTGTGTGTGTGTGTGTGTGTGTGTGTGTGTGTGTGTGTGTGTGTGTGTGTGTGTGTGTCTGTGCGAGGGACTGTAGAATGTCTGAGTGTGAGTTTGCTGTCTTTTCCTGTTTGTGCGATCTTGGTGTTAGTATATATAAGTAGGGGGTGTGTGGGTGGTGCAGCCCCCAAGATGGAGGGTGCAGGGGGGCTTGCCCCCCTGCTTATATGTAGTTTAGGTGTGTTGATGTGTGTATTGTGTTTTTGTATGTTTTTTTTGTTTGATTTGTTGTAGTATTGTTAGGATGGTGTATGTATTGTGTGGCGTATAGTGTGTTAATGTTCGTGATTTTGTTTTTTGCGGTTTTGGGGTTTCAGGATTTTGAGCATTTGCCTTTATGGTCTCAAGATACTGAAATTCAAGATTTCAGTATTTCGAGATTATAAAGGATAACCGTTTGATGATGATTGCATAGTCTAAAATCTGATTAAATAAGCTTTCCCTTTCTTTATAATTGGTGTAAGCATATAATGTTATAATTCTATACATTTGTTCTTTCCATTTTAAACACACAACAGTTAATCTTCCCATTTGTGTTAAAGTTACATCTAATATTTTAACTGTATTTCTACAGAATATGACTTTTCCAGAACACCTCTCATTTCCCAAATTCCAGATTATCTTTCTTCCCCATAGTTTCTGCATTTGTAATCTTTCTTCATTTGTTAAAAGTCATGTCTCTTTTGCTATAATTACATCTATAGCACATGTATTATACCACTCCAAAATCCCTTTCTTCTTATTATATTTTAATACTATTCACGTTTACAGAAAGCACTCAGTAATTTCATTTTGCCTTTTCCTTAGAATCATGTTTTCATATGTTCATGGCTAATTACTAGGCTAGCTTTCTTAATGGTCTCTTCTAAGGCTAGCTAGTTTCCCTCCCCGATGTGATAAACAAACATTGTACATTGTGTCTGTGAGTCAAACCCAATAACCGTTGTACCATCTGCCTGTCATTAGCTTTATATATTCGTTTTCATCCATTTTCTGCTAATTCCTTTACGTTTTCCTTTTCTGACCTTTTACCCTTTTACCAGTATAATTCTTTTTTCTTTTCCTACCTCCCAATGTATGTCTTCTTCATAACTTATTTCAAAACCTTCTTCGATGTCCTCTTTATTATTTTTCTCATTTCATTTTTCTCGCGTTTATTACTTCTAAACTTTCATCTCTTTTTCCTCTTATTTTCATTTTGCTATCCAGCCATAAATTTCCAATTTTGTTACGTTTATAACATTTCAATTCACATTTTTTGCATCATGTCCCATTTCTGCACAAATATAACATTTCCTTTTATCACAGTTACTTATCAAATGCCCTTCTTTTCCCAAAAGCATGTTTTGGGTTGCCCCCACTATTTTATGGCACCACTATTCCCTTCCACATTTATGATGCTTGATATATGTATACTTTTTTATTTCTATTTTTAACACAATACTATAATCGCACCCACCAGTCCATAAAACCCTTTTGTCATAAACATTTGCAATGTCCAGTACTTCTTTATATAAAGTTTTCAAATATCCTTTCACAAGCTCTCTTTCCACCTCTGTTCAAAATTGTGGTTGCATTTTCTTTCTTGTTTCCCCGTTAAATGCTTTTTTTCACATACATATTCCATGTTTTACTGTCCTTCTTTTTATCATATTCTTAAGAAAATTTTCCATTGATAAAACAGTCTCAAATATAATATCATAAAATGTTTCTATTAATTAAAGAATAAAAGCTTGTGCCTCATGTGAATTTACACTCCAAGGGGGCTATTAAATTGCCTCACATTTCACACGTCCATTTCTTTGTTTTCTATACTCTGAATTCTTAACCAAGTACTTCTGATTTTTTATTTACTGCTGCCTTCTTTTCTGCTGCTCCCCTTTTGCCATTTACTTTATCTGCGTATGTTTTCTTTTCCATCTCACCACTATTTTTAAAGATTTTGTCTGCATCCCTTTTTTGTATTTTCTACATAATGCCCCCCGAGGCAATGTCTCCTTCATTTTCTGGCTCACTCAGTATCACCATTTCTTTAAGTAAATCATCCCGCAACATCCCGACTAGAGGGCTACAATTATACATCCATCAATTGCTGACTTATTGCCATCAAACTGATTTCTTTGAAGCATTCCCTTAGAATTCTGCACATATTCTCTAGTCTCGAAAGTTGCTTTGTCCTCCATTGCTCTTACATAGAATCCTGCACATATTCTCTAGTCTCGATAGTTGCTTTGTCCTCCATTGCTCTTACATAGAATCCTGCACATATTCTCTAGTCTCGATAGTTGCTTTGTCCTTCATTGCTCTTACATAGAATCCTGCACATATTCTCTAGTCTCGATAGTTGCTTTGTCCTCCATTGCTCTTACATAGAATCCTGCACATATTCTCTAGTCTCGATAGTTGCTTTGTCCTCCATTGCTCTTACATAGAATTCTGCACATATTCTCTAGTCTCAATAGTTGCTTTGTCCTCCATTGCTCTTACATAGAATCCTGCACATATTCTCTAGTCTCGATAGTTGCTTTGTCCTCCATTGCTCTTACATAGAATTCTGCACATATTCTCTAGTCTCAATAGTTGCTTTGCCCTCCATTGCTCTCACCGCTCCATTATCTCCTTCTCTCTCCATCTGCCTCCCTGTGTCTCTGGGCTGCCTCTGCAAGGAATGTAAACAGGAAGTGCACCTGCAAAATGGGTCCTACTTGTAACAATGACAGAAGACGTTCTCCAAATAGTAAAAATATCATCTTGTGTCACCCCTAAAAAGAGGCTATTAGCCCAGTGGGACTAACCTGGTCAACAAAGGATAAATAAATAAAATGAATAACTAACTAACTTACTAACTAACTAACTAACTAAATGTAAAGTTTACACTCGACAGGTCCCAGTCTGGCATAACTAACCGTAAGTGTCGCTGGGGCAGTCTGACAATCCATGATCTGAATCTGTGCCTATGATAATTTCATATAAAGTGCAAGAGAAGGGTGACACTCAAATGTTTAAGTCAGTATTTTAATGAAGTCAAGAAATGTGCCTGTATGGGTAATCTAACAATGGTGCTGCAAGCATTTTGACTACTTCCACTCTGGCATCAGTTGCAAATGAAGTTCAAACCAAGAATGAGATCATAAAAAATACCCTCCTCCAGAAGGGCTCTAAATTATGAGCTGCCATTGTGCCCATATCAGAATACAAGATGATGCTCATGTATTTGGGAGAAGTGACGCACTACTTGGAGGGGTAGCTTCTCTGTAGAGTGCTGTGGTTTCCTTGCTGCAGTATTAAAAATAAAAGCTTCAGATTTACTTTGGTTTAGTTTTAATCCTAAAAGGTTGTAAAATTTCCTCCACAAAGATTGAGAATCTTTCAAAGTGTTTTGGGAAAGCACCTTGCAACCATCATAAGAAAATAAGCCTGAGTTACTACACCCATCAGATTTCATCCATTCAGTTAGCTTAAGTGGTTTAGAATCCTATAGCTAGGAAAAAAAGGGCGAACAATACTGGGTATACTTGACAAATTCCCAGTTGCAGGGTAAAAATCTAGACACTACATTGTTATTTATTACTGTAGCCATCGGGCTGGAATAAAGAGTTTGGATGGAGCAGAGAAAGGCCTCTTGTAACCCAATGGTAGTCATAATTTCCCATAGATGTTCCCATTTTATAGCGTGAAAAGCCTCATAAATATCCAGCAGAAAGGCCACAGCTGGTTACAGAATGTCGGTGAGGCCGTGCATGTATAGACAAATAAGTGTGTAAACAAACCAAATGTAAACCAAAAGAAACGGACTTGCTCGACGAAAGTATGATGGCACAAAACCCACAAAAAACGAGTATCCACCTGAGTAATACTCAGCAAGGGTTTAATATAACGAATCCACAAAGCGTAAAAAAAGACAGTATAAATTAAGCGCTTCCGTTTGGCTCCTGCCAAACTTTTTCAAAAACAGTTATACATCACTTCCTGTTGTTTAAATAGATTAAATCAGTGATGTAAGCAGTTGAGTTCATTCAAAAAATTAAAGAAATAACATGTCTTAAAAGCTTTTAGCAATGTAGAACCAATACATTAAAAACAATACTATAACAAACAGTGCAAATACTGTCTCCGTAAACAATACGCTGAAATCTATGCTAAACAATTACTTGTATGGTTATCACAAGTCTTTGTGAAATTGTGATAAAACATCAAACTTAAATTTCTATGAGATGTGTAAAGCGTACATAAAAAATACATCAAAAAATACATCAAAAGAATACATCAAAAGAAGCAGCGTGTAATCAGCATATGAAGAAAGTTTGCTCACCACTAAAAATCCTTATTCAATCAAGTCCAAATTGTGTGGAATATATGCATTAATCCAATAAATTTATGTACATGGAAGTAAAACATCCCTTAATGTCTAATGATGCTAGCGAATGTGCACTTGTGTATAAAAGCGCTCAGACCATATTCGTGAGGTTTTAAAGCCAGCCTCTGAAAAAATACAATAAAAGTAATAATGATAATTATTAATTTATTCCATGAATGATGTTTGAAATATAAATTTATAAATTGTATGTGTGTTTGTAAATACATGATACCAATAGTTATATAAATATGTAAATAATTTCTTAGTTGACCCACAACAATATCTCTAAAAATAGACACAATACGTTAATGGTAATATCGTAATAGATGATAAATGCATGAATTAAGTAATGCATTAAGTTAATATTCCATAAAAGTTTTAATTAATATTCCTTAAAATATATCAATATAAATATTCATTTTATTTTTAATGTAATTATAAAATCTAGTATTAGATATAAAATATGAAATAAATAATTAAATAATTAATTAATTAGTTTATAAATTAATAATTTTAATAAATATTCTATTAAATAACAATAAAAATAAGAAACATTTTTTATCTAACTAGTGATTTCAATTTTAAAATACTACCAATAGATAAACAATTATTTAAACCTGGCCAATAATTAGCATTCAATCTTAGTTGCCATTCTAGCTCACATCTTTCTAATAATAATTGCCAGGCCCCACCTCTGATGTCTACCTTCAGGACATCCAATACTACAAATCTAAAGTTGTGCGATGTATTTGTACTAATGTGTTTGGCTAAAGCATTTAATTCATTTCCATCTCTTATGGCCCTTATGTGTTTACCTATACGTTCTTTCAGTTTCCTTTCTGTTTTACCTATGTAAAATGAGGTACAATCATTACATAAGGCACAATACACAACTTTTTCTGTATAACAGCAAGCTTTTTCCTTTAAACAAATCTTTATATTGTTTATCCTCAATTCATTCGTTTCAAATACATACTTACAATATTTGCATCTACCACATCTAAAAGTTTTCCCATGTTTTGTTTTGTACGTGTTTTCCAAGTGTTTTTTCAAGTTCATGCCTTTTTTGTAGACTATAGATGGAGTATTAGTAAAAAGAGAGTGCAATGTTGTATCCGCCTTAATGAGCTGCCAATTCTTTCTTAAGATGTTGTCTATAGAAGTACTGTCAGAATTAAAACTTGTAATGAAACTCTTAGTAAATGATAACATTCCTGTATTGTTTGGTGTTTCAGTATCAATGTGAATCATTGTAGTATGATTATTAGTGTTGTTGTCCGAATTTACCGCATTTGAACTCGATACGTTTAGTATAGTTTTGTCTACCTGATTTAATAAAGGTATGAAATGTAAATTGTCTCTTTTATAAACTACTTCACTCATAATATTGTATATTAAATTGTCAGGATAACCTCTATTTTTAAACATGTCGCACAAATTCAGACATTCAGCTATGAAGTCATCTCTTTTACTAATCATTCTAGAGGCCCTAACAAATTGGCCCTTTAAAACAGCTCTCTTCTGGGTGTAAGGGTGGCAGCTGTTAAAATGCAATAAACTATTACTGTATGTCTCTTTTCTGTATATTTTTGATTTGAACTCTCCTTCCATAATGCCCTTTTCCAGTAAAACGTCCAAATAAGATATGGAGGTGGAATTTATAGTGGCTGTAAATTTTAAAAAGGTAGTTGTTGAGTTAATATAGTTTAAAAATTCATCTAATTTATCACTATTACCATTCCACAAAATAAATATGTCATCCAAGAAATGTAGATAAATTTTACAAAAGTTAAAAAATATTGAATTAAAACGTACGTCTTCTCCCACATGTACATTACTATGTTTGCATAAAGGCCTCCACACGGTGAACCCATAGACACTCCTTCACTTTGCAAGTAAATGTTGTTGTTAAAAATTATAAAATTATTCCTTAAAATAATGTCAATAAGTTGATCAAACAAATTAATACTCGTTTGATTTAGACCCTTTTCATCCAAAAATAAATTAAACCAATCTATACCAGTATCATGAGGAATAACAGAATATAAATCTTTGACGTCGATAGTGACAAATATATCATTCACATTGTATTCAGTAGAACCGATAGTGGATAAAAAGTCCCATGAATCTTTCAATAAATGTTTTTCCATGTATATATACTTTTTTAACTTGTTGTCAATAAATTTTGCTATAGGATTTGTGATGGACCCCTGTGCATCCACAAAAGGTCTAAAAGGGGGGTTTTCTAAATCTTTATGGATTTTAGGCACCCCAAACATTGTTGGAGTCCTGGGGTGACAAATATTTAAGTAATTAAATTCATCTATGTCAATAAGACCTTCAATGAATAGATCATAGATGATACCTCTAATACGTCTATAAGCCGTGTTTAGTTCATTAAGTGAACTCGACATGTATGTGTTACTGTTTAATATTTTTTCTAATGCATTATTATAGTCATAAGTATTGAATATAGTCATCCCGCCCCCCCCTGTCAGGTTTTATGAATCTAATATTTTTTGCCTCCTTTAACATATTTAAAGTACTATACTCATTTCTTGACAAGTTGTAATTCTTATTCCTATTACTGTGTGCATTATGAGCACGAAAATCAAGTTCACACATTCTTTCAAATATATCCAATGTTGGATGAAGAGGAGGAATAAAGGAACTGGAAACATATAATGGTTTCATTACTTGATCGTTGTTGTGAAATAATAAACCTAAATTTAATTTTCTAACGAATAATTTCAAGTCAATAATGGAAGACACCATGTTCATTTTGTTACTAGGAATGAACGTCTGACCTCGTGAAAACAAGTCACAAATATTGTGATCAAAAGTAAAATTAGAATAGTTGTACACAGTGAAATCACCAGTGGTGTTAGAGTACGTAATGGGCTTCTGATTAGTCGACATGCCAAACAACATATCGCGCTCTAGTGCCCCCTCCACTGGCCCCTGTTGTTGTTGCTC
This sequence comes from Protopterus annectens, assembly GCF_019279795.1. Lineage (NCBI taxonomy): Eukaryota > Metazoa > Chordata > Ceratodontiformes > Protopteridae > Protopterus > Protopterus annectens. The sequence continues at coordinate 1,740,865,577 of NC_056729.1, read as the reverse complement.
CGCCCTCTGGAAAAACTTCCACGTGTGTAAGTCTGATTCTGTGGACCCCAGTTTTTCTGATTTTGGTGTTGAAAAGATTGTTGCCGTTGAATTAGTCTTTTTGATCTCCGAAGGGGTGGAAACATCTCTGCCTCTAAAAAAGTGTTCTCCTCAAATTCACTGTCGTCACCCATGGTATTAGAGTTAAAGTTATTGATGTTATTACTGTTTCCACTAGCATTAGATGTTAATTTTGCTCCCCATTGTTGAGACAAAGGGGGTGCAGGATACACTGTGCCTTGACCATAAGAGTTAATATCACGTTCAAGTTTTTTAAATTTTCTATCTTTTATAATCTTCATTTTTTCATCAATTGATTTAAAAATTCGATGGTAATCAAAGTCATTATTGTTAAAAGCTGGATCATTTTTTACAATGGAATTCAATTCATTAGCTTTTTCAGTCAATAAATCAATGGTCTTTTTGTTATCACCTATGACTAAATTCATATAATCAATACCGAATTTATCAAACAATTTAATTAAATCTGTATGTAATGGTGACTTAACCATAAGCCCTGTAGGGAATCTCCAAACTCGTAGTCCCTTTGGAACAATACTTTTCTTAATGCATTCATAAAAATAATTATTGTCCATTTGTAATTTTTTGATCTTTAGAAGAACATAGTCTAAATCAGATAGTTTGTCATTAAATTACTTCTGCGTACCTGTAGTAGTCTTCGTGGTCGTTGAAAAACCATAAGTGTTATTTAACCACGAAGAAATTTCATTTTTCCTGTTTGTGTTTAAATCAACTGAGGTAGATGGTTGTTCATTGTCTCCTACACTGGTTCGCCTGTCCAGTAGTAAATGACCAGAAATTTGTTCGTTAGTTCCAGTCCCGTTAATGTCTACAAAAGGATTAGAATGAAGAGTTAAATTTAAACCTTGCGATAAAGTACGCTGCTCCAATCGATCAATTCTGTCCGTTAACTTCTCAATAAGCTGTGTCAGGCTACACAAAATGCTTTCAGGTGCCGTTTCAACCTCCGTTTCAGCCATGTCCATACCACAAACCAAGATGATAAGAGTGTAAACAAACCAAACGTAAACCAAAAGAAACGGACTTGCTCGACGAAAGTATGATGGCACAAAACCCACAAAAAACGAGTATCCACCTGAGTAATACTCAGCAAGGGTTTAATATAACGAATCCACAAAGCGTAAAAAAAGGCAGTATAAATTAAGCGCTTTCATTTGGCTCCTGCCAAACTTTTTCAAAAACAGTTATACATCACTTCCTGTTGTTTAAATAGATTAAATCAGTGATGTAAGCAGTTGAGTTCATTCAAAAAGTGATGTATAACTGTTTTTGAAAAAGTTTGGCAGGTGCCAAACGAAAGCACTTAATTTATACTGTCTTTTTTATGCTTTGTGGATTTGTTATATTAAACCCTTGCTGAGTATTACTCAGGTGGATACTCGTTTTTTGTGGGTTTTGTGCCATCATACTTTCGTCGAGCAAGTCCGTTTCTTTTGGTTTATGTATAGACAAATGATGGTCAGATGATCTTCACTTAGTCTACCCTTACCAAACCCTGGTTGTATGGGTGAGATCACATGATCTTCCCTCGATATACCCTTACCAACCCTGCTTGTATGGGTGAGATCACATGATCTGCACTCAATTTACCCTTACCAAACCCTGCTTGGTAAAGTAAGGTAAGGTAAGGTACAATGTTTGGTTGTCACATTGGGGAGGGAAACTGGTTAGCCTTATAACAGACCATTAAGAAAGCTATCCTAGTACTTAGCCATGAACTTATGAAAACATGAATCTAAGGAAAAGGGAAAATGAAATTATTGAGTGCTTTCTGTAAACGTGAATAGTATTAAAATATAATAAGAAGAAAGGGATTTTGGAGTGGTATAATACTTGTGATATAGATAGCATGATCCACCCTCAATCTACCCTTACCAAACCCTGCTTGTGTGGGCGAGATCACATGATCTGCACTACATCTACCCTTACCAAACCCTGCTGGTGTGGGTGTGATCACATGATCTGCACTACATCTATCCTTACCAAACCATGCTGGTGTGGGCGAGATCACATGATCTGCACTACATCTACCCTTACCAAACCCTGCTTGTGTGGGCGAGATCACATGATCTGCACTACATCTACCCTTACCAAACCCTGCTGGTGTGGGTGTGATCACATGATCTGCACTACATCTAACCTTACCAAACCATGCTGGTGTGGGCGAGATCACATGATCTGCACTACATCTACCCTTACCAATCCCTGCTGGTGTGGGCAAGATCACATGATCTGCACTACATCTACCCTTACCAAACCCTGCTTGTGTGGGCGAGATCACATGATCTGCACTACATCTACCCTTACCAAACCATGCTGGTGTGGGTGTGATCACATGATCTGCACTACATCTAACCTTACCAAACTCTGCTGGTGTGGACGAGATCACATGATCTGCACTACATCTACCCTTACCAAACCCTGCTGGTGTGGGCAAGATCACATGATCTGCACTACATCTACCCTTACCAAACCCTGCTTGTGTGGGCGAGATCACATGATCTGCACTACATCTACCCTTACCAAACTCTGCTGGTGTGGGTGTGATCACATGATCTGCACTAGATCTACCCTTACCAAACCCTGCTGGTGTGGGTGTGATCATAGAAGGCAAGACTGAAATAAGTATGCTGGTATAAATGCTGATGCCACTATTGATTAGGGATATATGTCTATAAACAGTGAATAGCTGAGAGTATTTATTGAGCTTAGGAAGAGCAACAATAAAGGAATCATCTGAGGATGACATAGCTGTCCTTTCTTTTGGTACTGCCAAACTAAATTTTTCAAAAGATCCAGAAGTATAGGGCACTGGACTTTATATGTTTCAGGACAAAATCCATCAGCAGCTGGGGCATTGCCAGGCAACATAATTTGAATGTCACTTTCTGTCTCCTGTACCTCAGTCAGTCGGGCCAAGTATGTAGATTGTTGAGACATTATAAATGGAAGAAGTGCCTTGGATGAAATTATTTTACTCTGTTAATTGTCTCACACATAGTACCCTTCTTTTGGCAATATAAATCTGTTAAATTTTCACAAATAGGGCATTAGTATCTTTTGTTGAAGTTGCCATCCTGTCTGTCTCCTGGTCCAAAACTTTAAGTGTAAGTTTACAGTTGTCAGTGCCAGAAAAGCTAGAAGTTTAGAAAGACAATTACTCTGAACCCAAGAATGAGTGCATACACAGCAAAAATATAGATGCACCCTCTCATGTTTCAGTAGGCACAATTGTTTGTGAAACAACTTATAGTCCTATAGTGCCTGCTGATCCTTAAATCTAGTGTTCTTACATTCAAGGAAAGCCTCATTCAGTTGTCTGTCAAGAATATTCAGCTTTGCCACCAACTTAGCTTTAGCTGCCATGCACAAACATTTAAGGTCTAACTTTAAAGTGTCCCATCAAATCGACATAGACAAAGGAAAAAGATCACTGGGTTCACTTAGACGACTTGCTCATTATTCACATATTTAATCCTTAGCCTTATAATCTTGAAGATAAGCTATTGATACTATCCATGGCACACTTTGTCCTTCCTCAGCCAAGAGTACAGATGACTACAGCAGCAGCACAGCATTCAGTGGGAGGGCTGTGATTATCATGACGCATTGACTGTAGGTAGATGGATGTCCTTGCCAGGGTAAAGTATCAAAGCTACTAGACTGCAACATGCTAGGGGTAATGTAGGTGAAACATCTTCTGTTGGATGCAGATATCTGGAGTGTGCAGATATCACCACTAATCCTTTAGCACTAGAATGTCAATGCCATGCTTAATAACTTTCTATGTTTGAGTATGCCTTTCAGAGTGGGGGAGGTTTCTATCCTTAACAGAATCAAGAGCGACATTGAACACACCTCCTATCAGGATAGCAGAACTGGGGAAGGTACATGATTCCCCTCAGGTGAATAACTCAGTATAGAGGAATGGGTGATCTACATTGCGGCTGTATATATTAACTAAGGTAATACTGGCATGGCATGTGCAGTCAAATTAGAATAATATTCCTATTTAGAGAAACTGCCTATTACTCGAACCAAATGTTTAGTAAATTTGTTTTCCTGCAAAAACGCACCTGCGGTATATTGATTAAACCAATGCTGTATAACACTGTGCTTAGTTTTAGTGCTCAATTCACAAACATTACCAGTTACATAATCTACCATATACACAAATGCGAATAACAAAACAATCTGAGAAACAACCCATCACCCACATCACAGTGACCCGAGGTGACATAAAAGTTACTAAATGCAAAAGTCCAATGTGATCTCTAGATTAAGAAGCACCAAACAGAGCTATACAAGGGTTGATTTGTCAGATCCAAGCACACACCTACCAAAGGAGTAACTAGGTATCAGTCCTGTTCACTCAGCCGTGGCAACATATGTCACCAACAAAATACTCTTTATTAAGCTGCAGTAGTTCAGGTCACTTTAATCCACATTTTGGATGGCTGATACATAGATTTGTTTCTTACCTTTAAGCTTGGTCATAAATGTTTCAGTACCTAAACCTTCCTGCTGCTGTCATGGTTGAGGCCTGCAGAGTCTGATGCATGAGCGTCGTCCATGGGCTTTTCAGTGCCTTCCACCATGCCACTTCAAGCATGTGTGAGGCACTCAGCTCCTTTTAGGTCACATAAAGAGAGAAAATGATTATCTACATCCAGATTGTCCTGGCTGATTCATCATCTGGCTTCTGCTTTGGCAAAATTGCTTCCTAGTTCTGGTCTCTGTGATTGCTAGCTGCTGGATAGCTGGTATACCTATGAACCTATGAACCTGTGAACCTATAGAACAAAAAGAATACGAACTGTCATGGCTGAAGCAAAACGTGTTTAATAGAACAATAAACAATCAACCAGATCGCTTCCTCAGACTAAAATACACCAACTTTCACTTAAAATTTAAACTTTGGAGCACCAACCAGAAAGTAGAATCAATTAACAAATTAGGTGAAAGCAATTTATCCATTACAAAATACATCTCATTAAAAAATGCAAGAATGCATAACATATAAGCAATATACCAATACTTAAAGCATTATACAAAAAATATACCAATAATTCATACTGGACAGTTATATCTATGTAAAAATCCTATTGTTTATTAAGCACTTCTAGTGTTTAACTGATTTAGCTTTCAAAAAGGGTTTAAGGGATGCCATTTCATTGAGTCCTGGATATTTATCTGCATTAAGCTGTATGATGCATCTTTATTCTATCTCCTCAGTCCTATTCTTCAGGTCACCCCCCCCCCGATGTTCTTAACCACCTTTTCCAGTACCAGGAATTTAAAAACATGATGAATACCCTCAGCTTCAACATGTTTGGCTAAGGCACTAGTTTCTTTCTTATTAGCTATATCCCTCATATGTTCTAAAATCCGCTCCTTAAGCATTCTGTTGGTTTTACCTACGTAAAAAACTTTACAGTATTGGCAAAAACTAAGGTATACCACATTCCTTGTCCTACAGTCCAAATAAAAATCCACTTCTATCCTAAGATTCTGTTCAGGACATTGGAAAATAGACCCTGAAAAAAATATACTTACATGCTGTACAATTTCTACATGGGTATGTCCCTATTCTATTGGATAGTTCCCAAGATTTATTACCTGATGTTGTATAACATAGTTGTCTTTTAAGTGATTTCTATTTGTGCATGAAAAATGTGGTCTTGGGTCGATAACCCCCTCCAATTCTTTTGTAGGTGTGAGAATGTCCAAATCTCTCTTAAAAATGTCACAGAATTAATTGATATCACTTGCAAAAGGTATTGGGAGCCAAAGTTTTTCTTTTATTGTATCACATTCTGGGGCCACATACACTGGGTCACCCTACTCAGGAAGTTATCTCTTAGTAGTGACATAGCTCCAGCCAATCCCGTGTCACTGTTGTGTAGTCTGCTCATCCATAGGAACTGCCCTTTCATCATATTTTACTGACATGTCTGGGGTGCATACTTCTCTTGTGTAACAGGGAATTTCTCCTCCTAGGCTTCCTATATAACCCTGTTACTATTCCCCCTAAGTCGGATTTCTTGACCAGAATGTCCAAAAATTCAATCTAGCCAACACCTTTTGGGGCCAGTCAGTCACTCCAAAACAATAAGTTAGGACAGGAAGACCAAATTGATTTACAGCGTGAATTTTGTTCCTAGATGTCAGTGCTGTTTTCAGGATTAATTTAAGTCTTCTAAAATATTCCTTACCAAGTTTTATTCACATTTGTTCATGTTTTATTGTTGATCCTTCATCAGTTCCCACATATTTATACACTCCCTCTTGCACAAGTTCTTTTATATCACATTCCTGTCCCAAACTGATGTTTTCTTGGTGCTGCAGCTTTCATGCTTTAAAGGTTGCTTTTGCACATTTATCAAGACCAAATAACATTCTTATATCATCTGAAAATGTTTTAACTACTTGCAATTGTGCTTTTAGTTCCTCATCTGATGAACTATACAGTTTTAAATCATCAACAAAGAGAAGATTAGAAGTCTTTACCCAAATTATAGCCATGACCTAATCTGTTAAGCAGACAGCTTAATGAGTTCAGGGCAAGGCAAAAGAGCAATGGTGACAGAGAGTCACCCTGGAATACCCCCATTTGGATTTTTATCCCTGGAATAGTAAGTGTATGTAAGTAAGTAATTTCTCATTTATCATGATTTAACTCCAGAGTGGTAGGCTACTGTTTTATCATTGCTGTGATGTAGTTTATCAGTGTAGGGTGTATGTCATACATTTTTAAGCACTCTTTTATCCATGAACGTGGGATACTGTCAAATGCTTTTTTGTAGTCAATCCATGCCATACTTAGATTCCTCCCCTTTTTACAATTCTCCACTATGACATTCAGCTGGAAGAGTTTATCTGTGATACCAGAGGGTGGAATGGTGTCAGACACCTTTATAATGTCTAGATATGTGGTGTGCACTGTTTTTTCCTTATCCATTTATTTTTTTTAGCATTTTTGAAGATGTTGACCAGGGTAAAAAGGCAGGACCTGCCCTTGATGAATCCAGACTGGGTTGTGTAAAGAGTTTGTAGGTTACCTATGTCCTTATCTATTAATTCCATAAGGTTTGCATTCATAAGCTTAAAGATAAGGTTGGTCAGGCTTATGGGTCTATAATTACCGAGGTCTGTTGAAGGCCCATCTCTGTGCAAGGGAGTGACTGTTGCTTTTCTTCAGTCATCCAGTGTGCAGCCAGCTTTGAAGCTAATATTGAATAACTTTTTTAGAGAATCAGATAAGTCATGTTTCATAATGACCAGTTGGAAACCCGGTATGTTATCTGACCCCACAGATACAGTGTTCTTGACTTTAGATAGTACATTGTGAACTTGTTCATATGGGATTTGAGTGGGGGGGGTGGTGAATGTCTGGGTATATGATTGAAGAGCACTGGATGGGAGACAGAGAGAGAGAGAGAGAGAGAGAGAGAGCTGAACTTCGAGCTACATTTGTCCATTACTAGACTAGGTATGTCCTCTGGGTCTCAGTACATGGTATCATTTTCTGTTATCTCTACACATTGCTTGGGATTATTTCTGATTTTTTTATTGCAAATAAAAAGGCTATTTGGTTATTTTTTGGCTGGGTGGCTATGTTTACTTCATATATGGCTTTGTTTGATTTGACCAGGGTGGAGGTTATTTAGTTTTTCAAGATACTTTTTTTGGCATCTTTAGAGTTGGATTTATTTTGTGTGCAGTATTTTTTTTTTATTATAGAGCCTGTTTATATTTGTGCTGCACCATATGGGTTTATGTTTTAAATTTATGTGTCTATGTAGCTAATTGGACGTGTATAAAATCTGGCAGTAAATGACTCTTCCTAAGCAGTAGGATCATAAAGATCGAAGAGGATTTTGGATTTAGTCAGGTACTCACTAAGCTTTAGTACATTAACCTTTGCATAATCTCTGTGAACCAAAGTATAGGAAGGTGCTTCAGGCTTCAGTCTAATGTTGAATGTGATTGATTGTTGTCTAATTTGACCAGGGAAGAAGTTACAACTGGAGTGGGTCAAAGTTGCACTGTATTGGTAAGGAGCAAATCTAGGATTTTTTTGCCCCTGGTTGGGATTTGGAAAAACTGATCCATGGAGCTTGTACTGATGTAGTCCAGAAATTACTGCTCATATATGTCTGAGGATGTATAAATTTCCTAGGAGAATGGTGTTTGCTTAATATATATGTGTCTATACTAGTCAGGTAGGAGGTATGGGCCAAGTTAGCTATGATATGATAAGGGGTTTTATTACTAGTAAATTGGTCATAGAGAAGTTCCAGGTCACTATTTTGTCTAACGAGTTTGGAGATGAAGTATATTTTAAGAATATGAAGACTCCACTGCCTTTATTGCTTTTGTCTAATGTGTTAAGCATGAATGTGTGATAGGCATTGAAATCCTGCACTGAAATAGGTCTCTGTGATGATGCATGTATAAGTGTTTTCCAGGATACAGATTTACTAAAGTTTGTGGAAGTTTTTGCTAAGATTCCTTGAAATGAGTAGCAATAGCTTAATGCTATCCAAATTCTTTTTGCTTATATTGGAAGCTTTAGAAGACTGACATTACCTAATAAAAGTAGTAAAGGAGTGGACAAGGAATTAACTAATATATGAAAGCCTTGGAGAAGTGGTTTGGGCCATTCTTACCAAAGCAGTTGGGACTGTCTACCATCTCTTACCAGGCTGACATATATTTTACCCACTTTGAGTGAGATCAGAAGCTAAACCATTTACTGAAATCAATAATATTTTGTATGTACTGCAGCATCATTCCTGGTCATCGTAAAATGATGTTTAACGCTAGGTTCATACCACCTTCAGACACATATTTTAAGATCTCCATCATGTCCTCTTCATATAGTCCAAGGAGGTACAAACATCTTGAGTCACATTAGAGAAATAGGAGTCAAACCACCACGAGTAAAATCCAGTTCTTTATTGTAAAAATGGAGATAAGCGCTTTCGCGTGCATCCAAAAGCACGCTTCTTCAGATCTATCAAACAGAGTTTCTAATACCTTTTTATACAAATTCAATTAATTAAAACAATCAATCAATTGAAATCAATCAAACAATTAAACAATTAGTTAATTCATTGTTTCATCTAGGTTGTTCAATGGAAGATGCATACCAGGGCTTATTTAGTGGCTAAAGCACTTTATCTGATACTGTTTGCTGAAGAAACGTATATATTATCCCAGTAGACAAGACATGGCGCTAGGGCAACATTGTAGCAAGAAGTGCAGCACTGGTTTTCAACAATTTTGCGGTTTGCAGATAAATCATTTACCTGCTGTCATTGTTTACCTTTCTTCATCCAACCAACATCTGTATGAATTAAAAAATTGCAACAGCATTGCACATTCAGTGAAGTAATCTACTGAATATATATAAATAAATAAATACATAAAGCGTATGGACCCATCAAAATCCTTATCATAGCTGATATATCACATGATTATTAAATAGTAAGAAACCATTTATCTATGAAATAACTAAAATAGGACAGAAAGTGAAGGAAAAGAGAGAATAACAGGGAAAGAGGGGAAGGAGGGGGGGGGGGGAATGAAAACCAAAACGAGAAGCTATAGCTGATTCCATATGATCTCAAAAAAGATCTCAAAAATACATATTAAAACAGTCAAAATTGATAGCTTGAAGCTACATAGATAAATATGCATATATATGAACAAATAGAAAAAATCATATATATTAAAATGGATGAGACAAAAATGACATCATCCATGAAATGTATGCATGTAAATTGACAAATAAAAGACTGAAAAATATAAAACTAAAAACTAAAAGATATATATATATATATATATATATATATAATTTGACAATCTGATCTAACCTAATCAAACATATTACTAAAAAAGGCATATTGGTTAAGCATAATCTATGTGTATATATAAAAGGAAATGTATATAGATAGCATAAGGATGTATGTATAATAAAGTAACCTATGAATGCATGATTGTATTGACACCTGTTTTCGTGTAGTTATTTATATTTACGTTTCTTTAAGAAAGATCTGATGCTAACATAGGCATTTAATCCTGGAGGATATTGAGCTTTGAGTTTCTATATCCAACTGAGCTCCAGGTTTTCTAAGTCATTAAAATTGTCTCCCTTTCTTATGTTGGAATTTCTTTTCTGTAATATCCTGAAACCAAACTTGTGGCCAGGATTTTCTGAAGAATGTTTAGCTAGAGCATTTTTTAATTCCACTTTTTTAATAGCATAAAGATGTTCTTGTATTCTATCTCTTAGACGTCTCGTGGTCATGCCTATATAAAATACTGGACATGACTCACAATTGGCAAGATATGAAGACTCCACTGCCTTTATTGCTTTTGTCTAATGTGTTAAGCATGAATGTGTGATAGGCATTGAAATCCTCCACTGAAATAGGTCTCTGTGATGATGCATGTATAACTGTTTTCCAGGATACAGATTTACTAAAGTTTGTGGAAGTTTTTGCTAAGATTCCTAGAAATGAGTAGCAATAGCTTAATGCTATCCAAATTATTTTTGCTTATATTGGAAGCTTTAGAAGACTGACATTACCTAATAAAAGTAGTAAAGGAGTGGACAAGGAATTAACTAATATATGAAAGCCTTGGAGAAGTGGTTCGGGCTATCCTTACCAAAGCAGTTGGGACTGTCTACCATCTCTTACCAGGCTGACATATATTTTACCCACTTTGAGTGAGATCAGAAGCTAAACCATTTACTGAAATCAATAATATTTTGTATGTACTGCAGCATCATTCCTGGTCATCGTAAAATGATGTTTAACGCTAGGTTCATACCACCTTCAGACACATATTTCAAGATCTCCATCATGTCCTCTTCATATAGTCCAAGGAGGTACAAACATCTTGAGTCACATGTTCTTATGTTTACTATGACATTGAGTGATGCGGTGAATCCTGGCATCTGATAGGCAACTGATCTTGTCAATCTCTTTGCATGACCTGGTGCATCAGTGTGTATCTCATTATGGAGTTACCCATGACTTAGGTAATGGATTGTATAGAGGGATGCTTTGTGGGCTTTTGGATTGAGTCAGTGTGACTGAGATGCATTTTTCATGGTGGGAGCTGCCTGTGATGTGTTTTTGAGAGGTTGCTGAGGGTACTTGTTTCTTAGGTTACGTTTATTTATATTTATTTATTTACTGACATTTTGTGACCCGGGACAGTCAGAATGGGTCAGGAACCCATTTTCAGTCGAGGCAGAGGAAGAAAAGCAACAACAATTAAAACTAATGATGTAAATAAGTAAAACATAAGTTGTTAGAGTAAAATGTGTGGATAGAATACAATCAAAATTATGAAAGAGTATCTATAGTAGAAATTGTGATTATTATTTAGGAGGCCTTTGTGGTTTAGGTAGGCTACTTTTAAGAGCCCCAGCATATGTATGTCTATGTCTGAACTGTGTGTGACTGGTTTAGTGTGATCTTATGAGGTACTGACAAGCTGCATGTTATTTGTTGTTGCTTTGTGTGAGAGCTTTGACTCCAATAACATTATATAACTACATCTCTCACACACTATGCCAGTTTGTTTAAGTAGTAAACCTAAGGCTGTTGTCTAAGGATGGCCATTGCAACCATTCTTTAGCTACGGCAGAAATCTAAAAGGGAAGGCCCACCTTTGTGCCAAACTAGTTGTGGACGGTAGCACTCATACTGACCCTGAGGATATCACCAACCTGTTAGCAGACAGATTTTATGCAAACTTCATCCTCCTGTCCCCACCAGACATACCCCAAAGCATACCTGACACAAGTCCTCTATCTAGTATCTTCAAAGAGCAGTTCATAACCACACTCTCCATGACCACAAAAACGGCCTCTATGGGACTGGATAACATCCCAAGCTGCCTACTAAATGTTCTAAAACAAGACCTAGTGGAACTACTTGGCACTCTCTTTAACCACATTCTAAGAACTGGCTTTGTCCCAACAGAGTGGAAAACAGCAACAGTAATCCCCTTGCACAAAGGGGGTCCATCAACCGACCCTGAGAATTATCGACCCATAAGCCTAACCAGCCTTATCTGCAAGGGCATGGAGAGAATCACCATGGACCTTATCAACAAAGTCAAACTCTTGACCTGTCCCAATTTGGCTTCTTTAAGGGTAAATCATGCTTATTAAACCTGGTGGACTTCTTTGAAAATGTCACCAAAGCCCTGGATGAAGGCAAAACAGTACATACAGCCTATCTTGACCAAGTCAAGGCATTTGACGCAATCCCCCACTCAAGCATCATCAAGAAACTCACAGAGATGAGAATTAACCCATATGTCACTAGATGGATAGCCAACTGGCTCACTGACAGAATGCATACAGTCAAAGTTATGGATTCCACCTCTATCAGCAGACTCGTTACCAGTGGCATACCACAAGGATCTGTGCTGGGCCCCTACTGTTTGGAATTGATTTCTCAGAAGTGCTGTTGAAAATAGATGGCCTGTGGCTTACCAAGTTTGCAGTTGACTGCAAAATGGGTGCAATCATTGAGTCCCCCAACATTGTTGGCATACTTCATAAAGGGCTTGCACAGGCAAATGATTGGTGACAAAGACATAGACATAAACTAAACACAAAACAAATGAATTATCATCCCTTTTGTCAAAGGGGAAGTCCCTGAAAATTACAATATTAACTGTACCCCCCTTAGCTCAAACCCTGTGGTGAGCGATTTAGGAACACAGGTTGATAGCATCCTTAACTTTGATCACCATGTGTCCACAGTGGTAAGGAAGGCCTTCTATGTTGCACATCTCATAAGTAAGGGCATCGCATACAGAGCTAAGGATGTTGTAACTCCCTTGTACTCATCCCTCATCAGACCACTACAATGCTCCTTTCTATATGTACCTCACCAGACACCTGCAGAAGCTGGACAGACCTCAGAGGTTTCTCACCAAGAAAATTGAGGGCCTTCAACACATGACCTACATGGACAGGCTGAAGACCCTGTCACTGTACTCTGCATCTTAAAGGATGCTGAAAGGTGACTTGTACCTGGCCTACAGAGCAGTCTCGGACCCTGCCCTAATGGAAATGCTGCACATCCGCAAGTCAAATGGGACAAGATTCACTCGCTCTAGGGATCTTAACCTAGCCTGCGACATTAAAAGGACATGCTGGAGAGACAGATATGTCTCCCAGATATTGCCAATCCTCTGGAACAAACTCCCAATTCATGTAAAACAGAGCTCCTCAATGACCCTATTTAAGCATAACTTAGACAACTGGATGGGAGACCATAAATTTACCCTGGGAGTGTCACCTATGTCCCTCTTGGATAAGGGTAGTCGGTGCTGATCATAGACTCACACTGCAAATATAGACCATACAACTAGATCAATAAGGGAACAAGGTTATAATATGGCTAGGCTTCTAAAGACTCTAGGACCAACATCCTGGTATCCTCCTATGAACCTATGAACCAAGCTGACAGTTTAATAGAGCTATATGTTGGTGTGCCCCAGGGCTCCATGGTAAGGCTTCTGCTTTAAATTCTTTCCTTTGCTTCCTATTACGGTTTCTATTGCCACTTGTTCACAGTCTGTTTTTGAATTTATTCCATATCCACTCTTATATACTCAGCATCGATCTAGAGCGGTAATCACTCTTATATACTCAGCATCGATCTAGAGCAGTAATCACTCTAATATACTCACCATTGATCTAAAGTGGTAATCACTCTTATATACTCACTATCGATCTAAAGCGATAATCACTCCTATACACTCACCATTGATTTAAAGCGGTAATCACTCTTATATACTCACCATCAATCTAAAGCAGTAATCACTCTTATATACTCACCATCAATCTAAAGCAGTAATCACTTCTATACACTCATAACTGATCTAAAGCTGTAATCACTCTTATATACTCACCATCAATCTAAAGCGGTAATCACTCTTATATACTCACCACTGATCTAAAGCGGTAACCACTTTTATATACTCACCATCGATCTAAAGTGGTAGTCACTCTTATATACTCACCATTGATCAGACCAGTTATTGAGTACAGTGCCTCCTTAGGGATGTATCTCACTAAACATATCGAACAATTATAAAGACTGCAAGGGTTCCCAAATAAAAAAAATCACAGGCCTAAGATCTTTGAGCTATCAAGAGAGACTGGGAAATCTTTTCCTTTATTCAGCGTCTTATAGACTTTTGAGGGAATATCTCTGTTTCACTTACTGTGTGATATGAGACCCATTTTTCCAAAAAACTCCTTTATCTCTGTAACTCCAATAGTTCCACCTATACTAGAAACAAGGACTTAAATCTTTGCAAGCAGAGAAATAAAATATGCTGGAGAGACAGGTTTATAACCAGGTGTCTCCCTTATTTATGGAATAAACTTTCCATGCATGTTAAGCAGTGCAACGCACTATCTTCCTTTAAACATAACCTAGATGACTACTTGGGTTTTCACAAATTTACTCTGGGAATGTCTGGTATGGCCCTCATGTAAAAAAGTAGGTGCAGCCTGAGAGAGGGTACTGGCAATAAAACTCGGTAAACTAGGAGTATCTATGAAACTGTGAACACAACCTAGGTTTAAATAGATATTCCACTGCACAGTTTCTGTGGTGAGGGTTTATCTGATCAGAACATGGACCGAAACACAAAAGGAGGGAGTGTATCCATATTCATCAAGGATACCTACACCTCCAGGTTAGTGGCGCAGCATGACACCTCTGAGATCATCCATGTGCAACTAACATCGAGCAAATCTGCAATGCAAATTGTGGCCTGCTACAGATCACCCTCCATGACCCAGAACCACCACTCTGCCTTTCTGGAGACATTGGAAAACATGAAGGTCCTACCGAACACCCTGATATTGGGTGATTTCAATTACCCTATCATTAACTGGGAAAACTACTCAAGTACAAACTCCCAGTTCCAGCACTTCCTGGAATTTATCAACTCAAATGCCCTGGATGTAAACTTCCCTACCAGAGGTGAAAACAGATTGGACCTGGTCATCACCAAATCGGGTGACAGGTGTTCCGCACCGGAGGTCAACCTGTCACTGGTTAGATCAGACCATAAACTAATCACTCTGGATGTCCACACCACACCATCACCCCCAACCAAGGAAACCACAGTGAAAAACATTTCTATAGCAAACTTCACCTTACTTAAGACAGAGATGGTAAGTTTCACAGCTCCCATGCTAAAGGATAACAGTGTCTAAGATGTAGGAACCTTTACAAATGCACTCTATGAGCACCTACAAGGATGCATGGATTGTGCCATCCCTAGCAAAACCAAGATTCACTCCCCTAAGAGAAGGAAACCAGTCTGGTGGACTCCAGCCATAAACAGGCTATACAATAGAAGGAGGAAACTAGTTCAGAAAAAAAAGCAAATCCCAAGAAGGAAAGACATCCCTGATCAGTATCAGTAAGAAACCAAGGTCCCTTATAAAACCATCCAAGGCTAACTTCGAAAGAAAAATAGCCAAGGATTTGAAAGATAACCACAAAGCCTTCTTTAGCTATGTCAAGAATCTAAGTGGCAACTCGCAGATATGCTCTGATCTAGTGCAAAATAGCACAAAATATACTGAACCTACTGATATTGCCAACATCCTGGCAGATAGATTCAGTGCAAACTTCACCTCCCCCTCTTACCCCCAAAAGGGCCCACAACAATACCGGAAAGGTGTAGTGTCCCAGAAATCACAGAAGCACAGGTGAAAACAGTCCTTTCAAATGCCAAAAGCACAGCATCAATGGGCCAGATGGTGTCCCAGGCTACGTCTTGCATGAACTACAGAACGAACTAACCCCCCACCTAAACACACTATTCAACCTCAGCCCCTCCACAGGCTATGTGCCCATAGAATGGCCACAACTGACCCTGGTAACTATCGCCCCATAAGCCTGACTAGCCTGGTCTGCAAGGGTATGGAGTGCACCATCATGGAACTCATTAACAAAGACATTGGGAACCTCCAAACACTTGACCCGACCCAGTTCGGCTTTGTAAAGGGCAGATCATGCCTACTAAACCTGGTTGACTTCTTCGAGACAGTCACCAATGTCATAGATGAAGGGAAGATGTTTCACACAGCCTACCTTGACCTCGCCAAGGCTTTTGACACCATTCCCCACTCGGGAATTATAGAAAAACTCACCAGCCTGAACATAAACCCCTATGTCATGAGATGGGTTGCCAACTGGCTTACAGACAGAACTCACACGGTAAGAATAGCGGGCTCCAGGTCTGACTCTAAACCAGTCACAAGTGGTGTCCCACAAGGCTCTGTCCTGGGACCCCTACTTTTCGGCATATACTTCTCAGATGTACAGGCAAACACAGGAGGACTATGGCTAACCAAGTTCACTGATAGCTGCAAACTTGGAGTCATAATTGACTCTCCGGTTGACACAGACATTCTCCAAAAGGGCCTTACTGAGACAGACACCTGGTGTCAAAGTCGTGGTCTCAAGCTAAATGCCAAAAAATGCATAGTCATCCCATTTGGGAAAAACAAAACACCCAAGAATTACCACATAGGTGGCAGCCCCCTTAATACAGAAGAGGTAATAAGAGATCTGGGGACCCAGGTAGATAGTAATCTCTCCTTTGACAATCATATTGCCAAAGTAGTTAGGAAATCCTTCTATGTAACCCATCTAATTACTAAAGGGTTCGCATCTAGAAATAAAGAGGTTATAGTGCCCCTCTACTCGTCCCTCATCACACCCATCATAGAGTACAATGCCCCATTTGGGATGTACCTCACAAGACACTTCCAACAGCTGGAAAGACCACAAAAGTATCTCACCAAGAGGATTACTGGCCTCAAACATATGTCCTATGCAGCATGACTGGAAAAACTCTGGCTCTACTCAGTGGCATGTTGCTTACTCAGAGGTGATCTCTGCCTGACCTACAAAGCCATGTCCACCTCAGAATTGATGGACAAGCTCCACCTAAAGAAATCCAAGTCACTGCGAGCCACTCGCTTGAGTGAGCTAAACCTCGCCACAACAATAAATAAAACATGCTGGAGGGATAGATTCATGTTACAGAGACTCCCCTTGCTTTGGAACAAAATTCCTAACTACATTAGGCAGAGCCCCTCACTAACACTCTTCAAGAGAAACCTTGATGAATGGATGGGTAACAGAAAATACACCCCTGGGATCACTTCATTGGCTCTTCTTGACAGAGGCTCAGTTAATTAATCAATGGGGTGGCAAAAGCTGACACACTCTGGCTAGGCTTATAAATGCCCTCAGGCAGATAGCATAGTACCTACCTATGAACCTATAAATGAGGTCCCATCATGTCATGTTGAAAGCATTAAAACACTTGCAACCTAGCCAACTAACCCTGTTTTAGATAAGGCAGCATTAACTGCTTACCCTGACTTTTTGGGCTTTAGTTCCATGATTCTGGTTGGTGATTTATCCTTGCACAACCTGATTCAATAATTTTCTTCTTGACTCCATTAGCTCAGACACATTTACAGCTCTGCAACAATAGCCTAGTCTGCCCTACCACCCCTTTAGCTTATATAGATCCCTATCCAAATGGACATTGGCTGGTGGGCATCTTGCTTAATGATTGCAAACTACTGCAGTTAATCAGAGGACATTGATGCTGACTGGAGCAGTATTACATAACTGCACCTCCGGCCATAGAAAATGTGTATTGGAATATCTATTGTGTTTTTCATTTTAAACTGTAGTTTGATAAACTCCTAAGCAGGAAAAAAATAACTCACTTACTTTCATTTCTGAAAATAACATATAAATTGACTTTATTTACAAATATTTTTCTACATCATTATTTACTATTTTGAAGCTGATAGCATTTCTGGGCTATAAACAATTAAAGGAGTTATCTATAGTTGTTATATTTTAAGTTTTAGCCAATAGTCTAGTCAGTTGTTTGTTGGGCACTTTGCAATAAACAAACATATGGTGTATGTTTTAGTTGATAAACTTTGTAAATATCTAAATCATACATTTAGTGTGTTGTTATGACATCATAAGTAAAATTCTCCGGAAAGTGATATTTCCTGGCTTTTAAAACATTACAACCAAAACTGAGAATGTTGACTGACGTTGACACATTCAAGTTGCCATTACGTCTTTTGTTCGTTGTTGTTGGGTCATGCTTTGTATTTTTTAGTACACTTTCCTGAAAATTTTACAAGGAAATCTTGAAGTACTGCAAAGACAGTATGATCTGCACAAGAGAACAAATTAAAGTCAGAATTGTTATTACAAAGTAACAAACTGGAACATTTCCAAAACAGCTTAAAATAAAACTGTAACTGTCATTTTTTTTTTGGTTAATAAATAGGTTAGCTATTATTAGTATTAGCATATAGCGATGTAAGTTTGTCAGGCCTCAGAGGTTTTGTGTTTACATATAAAAGTAAACTTTTCACTCTTTAAATCATTCTGGAATAAAGTAACAAATGACTGTATCACAATTAAAAACAGGCATTTTGGAGGTAAATGAAACGATGTAATTCCCTCAAAATTTTATGAGACTATGTTAAACTGTTTTTGTAATAGAGCCCTATATACAAATAGCAAACACTGTCAAAAAGAGAACTGGACAAAGCCTTTTCAAAAGTGGTCAGTAATATAGGGGTTAATCAGTTGCAGTCAGAATGCATTTCCTTTCCCAGCTGTAATTATTGTATCTGTGGTGTCAATTAAAGTGGTGTTAAGTAATAGAGCAGTATTTTTATTTCACACTGGATTTGTGGAGTGTTGTATGACTTTTCTTCCCACATCCCTCTCTCTCCTTGTCTGTTTCCTCTTTGAAAGCCACAGGAAACATGAATAAACAGAAATGGATTGTCAGTAATAATTTACTGGTGCCTGACATTACGCCTTTTCCCCAAACTAGTAGTTTAGATTTGGCTTTTAGGTTTTTTGCTTAATTGCCTTAATATATGTGTTCATTTGTTTAGTTCTGAACTTTTAAAGGCTTTAAATTGTATTAAAGTGAGCATTTACAGTTATGAAGGGTCATATTTATGTAATTCTACAAGACTGACATGGCAGTTTAAACTTTGCAAACTTTTTAAAAAATGTATTCGTATTTTAAAAAATGTTAGTACTAAGATGGCTGATGTCAATTCACAAATACTGCAAAATGAAAAAAGGGAGATAACAGATCTTTCAAAAGCACTGGTGTTACGTGTAGAGCAAGATAGATATGTATAAGCCCTAATGTGCAGTATGATCAATTGTATTACATCTACACCTGATGTCGCTATTATCCAGAATGTCAATATGGGGAAATGTGAACATATACAATCTGTTTTAATAACTCAGTCTTATCTGGCTGTAAATGTACATAACTCTAGAGAGACAGGAAATGGTACCATAATCGATAAAGGCTCTCTTGTTGGGACTCGAAATGTAGAGCAAAGTGTTCAAACCTTCACCTACTAAAAAGCAACAAGTTGAAACCTCTTTTCACTAATACGCATAATGACTGGGAAATAGAAAAGGGAAACAGTTTTGTAAGAAAGCAGGAATTTTCTCCTTTCTTTTTCATATTTTGACACATCTAGAGAGAAAATATTAAGTTAGTAGAAGGCGTGTGTGTGCATGTGTGTGTGTCTGTTTGTATGTATGTGCGTGCGTGTCTGTGTGTATGTGCGTGTGTGTGTGTGTGATACTATGTGCGTGTGCGTGCGTGTGCATGTGTGTGTTGTATGTGCGCAGCGAATGTGTGTGTGTGTGTGTGTGTGTGTGTGTGTGTGTGTGCGTGTTTGTATGTATATGTGAAGGAGATGAACTTCCCACAGATAAACAAACGTGCAGGGATTGTAGAAGCACTTTTCCTGCTAAATACTGTTTTTCTAGTACCACTGTTGACATTTAGAGGAAACAGTTGCCAGCCTGCTGTTCAGCATACATGACCTTAACATTTACTCTTTACTCATTTGTCCCTCATTTTAGATGCATATGAATCTTCGTTGATATTTACCTCATGAATATTTTTGGGACAGAACTTTATAAAGTTTTCTTAATGTCATACACATGGACAATGAGCATTCAGCCAGGGTGTTCTGTAAAACTTGTGCATGAGACATCCAAAGTAATAGCTGTATCATGGGCACATCAGGTAGCACATTAACTTTTTGTGCAGAAGGCTGTAGGTACTAATCCCACACCAGTAAGATCAATTGATGGCATTGTAGTGCAACACAAAGGGGATGTGGCACTCCTGAATGTTTCATCCTTTGGATGAGACATTAAACCAAGGTCTTATTTGCCTCACTTAGTGGTAGCTCAGGTGGATGCAAAAATCTACAGCACCTATCATAAATAGTAGGGGAAGTTTTTCAATGCCCTAGCCAAATTTCCCCTAGCAGTACAAATATGTTGGGACTCCCCTGAAAAGAGGCCACCAGCTTAGAGGGACAAACCCAGTCAACAAACAATAAATAAATCTAGGAGAAGGGAGTCAAGTCTGGTACTAGTTTAGGTGTGTTAATTAAATCTTACAGAACTTTTACCAAGTTTTCCAAGGCTAACTACCTCCTATCAAGCGATGACATAGCTACATTACAAGCCCCCCCAAACTCAGAGAACACTGAGGCCTATGAGGAATTGTTTATGGAAACCCTGTACAAGCATGGAAATAACTGCTTAGAAACAACAGTACCAACCTAAAACAAACTTAGGGCAAACTCCAAAAACAACCCCCTTGGTGGACCCCAAGTATAAATAGGTTGTACAACAAAAGAAAGAAAATCCTGTCCAAAAATAGGAAGGGCAATGCCTAGCAGCCAAAAAACTCTCTCCTCAGTCTTCAACAAGCAACTCAGGGGACCAATCAAGTCCAAAAAAGGCAACTTCGAATGAAAAATAGTTTCCCATGCTAAGGATGACCATAAAGCATTTTTCAGTTATGCACACAACCCTAAGGGAAACATTCAACAGTGTGCTGATCTAATAGTAAATGGAAGTCCCTATACTGAACTGGAAGATATAGTAAATTTGCTACCTGATAAATGTATCTCCAATTTCACCCCCATCACCCTCAGTTACCCCCAGGAAATGCCATCTAACATTTCTCTCACAACTATCACTAAAGGACAAGTCCTCACTGCACTCTCCATAGCTAAAAACACTGCATCAGTGGGTCCTGATAATATCTCTGGATGCCTCCTAAATAGCTTGAAACATGACCTGTCAGGCCCACTGCAATCTCTATTTAACCACAGCCTCCAGGCAGACTTCATCCCTAGGGAATGGAGGACTGCAACGGTCATCTCTCTACAGAGTGGGGGACCATCATCAGACCCAAAGAACTACAGGCCCATAAGTTTGACTAGTCTTATATACAAGGCTATGGAAAGAATTATCATGAACCTGGTAAAGAAAGACATAGGAAATCTTCAGACATTGGTCCCATCTCAGTTTGGTTTTGTCAAGGGCAGGTCATGCATACTAAACCTGGTGGAATTTTTTGAGAAGGTCACTAGAGCTATGGATGAAGGGAAAATGATGTATAGCTCTAGTGACCTTCTCAAAGAATTCCACCAGGTCACTAGAACTATGGATGAAGGAAAAATGATGTATACTACCTACTTCGATCCAGAAAAGGCATTTGATACAACACCCCACTTTGGTATTATAGATAAACTCAGGTTTAGGCATAAATACCTGTGCCACCCAATGGATACCCAGATAGCTCACAGACAGGACACATGAAGTTAGGGTGGGGAAATCCACCAACACCAAGAGTCTTGATATTAATGGTGTCCCACAACATTCAGTCCAGGGACCTCTCTTATTCAGAATATATTTCTTTGAAGTCAAGGCAAATGCAGAGGCCCTTTGGCTGACCACATTTGCTGATGACTGCAAGCTGGGTGTTATTACTGAATCCCCCCAAAGATGCAGATATCCTCTTGGATGGTCTGACACAGACCCATAACTGCTACCAGAGGCATGGCCTAAAACTCAGTATGAAAAACATATAATTATATCTTTTGGGAAGATGATCATTCCTGCAAATTCCAACACTGAGAGCACTCTCCATAAGCATAGATCCAGCGGTAAGGGATTTGGGAACTCAGATTGACATTAACCTGAACTTTGATCACCATGAGTTAAACTCTTGGCTAGGCTTTTAAGGGCCTCAGAGCCAATAGTCTAGGAACTTCCTATGATCCTATGTGTCCATGGTTGTGAGAAAATCCTTCTATGTCACACAAGTTACAAGTAAGGGTATGGCATCCAGATCTAAGGCTATCATAGTCCCACTATACCCAGGCTTAATTAAACAAATAATTGAGTACCGTACATCCTTTGGCATGTACCTGGCCAGGCATTTGCAACAGCTGGAGTGGTCACATAGGTTCCTCACTAATAGAATACAGGGTGTAAATAACATGTCCAGTGAGGCCTGCTTCAAAGTTCTGTCCCGGTGCTCATTTTCCTACACACTACTAATTGGTGATCTATGGCTAGCCTACAATGCATGCTCTGATCCAGTCCTGATCTTCTACACATTCCCAAAACAAACAGCACTAGAATTACCCAAGCTAAGGATCTAAATCTTGTCTCTGATGTACACAAAACATGTTGGAGGGAAAAGTATGTGTCTCAGAGATTACCCCTTCTCTGGGACAGACTTCCCTTTCATGTAAAGCAGAGCTATTCCCTAAACCTATTCAAATACTATTTGGAGTAACGGAAGGGAAATCACAAATTCACCCCTGACTTGTTGCTAGTGTCCCATATGGACATGGGCAGCTTGTAGATGCTCTAAGCCGCAGGTACATATCTCTCAACCTCTTAGCCCAAGAAATCTGGAGAAAACCTGCCATAATGGGGGTACAAATGTCCAAAAATGGGGACATAGTTTAAGTACTGCTCTCATAATCTTAGAAAGTTACTAGAATAACAGGGTGTGTATTAAAATGGATTTTCTAAAGGATATGAAGCCTGAAAGTGAAATGTACAACATTATTTACTAATGTCATACCTCAGATCATCCCAGTGATTTGCCAGAAAACCAAGACTTTTTATGAGGACCAGACTAAAATTTTGAGGCAAAAATCTGGACAGTTGAGAGGTATGCACAGGCATATACCACAACCATTCTTAGTCTGTAGGCATATTTAAATGGGAAATTGGGGTGTGAATGGCTAGGTTTAAAAACGCTGTAATGCTGTTAGCCTAATAACCTCTTATGATCCTATAACCCTATGATCTGTCTCCATTGCATATTTATTGTATTTTGGCTGTTTATTTGGAATTTTTCCATTTTTATTTTAGCAGTGCTGAATAAATATCCTCAGTTACAACCATTAGTGAAGTGGTACTTCACATTTTACTAGCTGCAATAAGCCATTTCTCAACTCATCCAGCCATTCCAGACTTTTAATAGGAACAACAACCCCTCTTTTACTGTGGTTGTGAGAAACTGGTCTATCTGTAGGGGGTTGAAGTAAAAATCCCAAAGCAGTAATTGCCCAAATCACAAGATGCAAAGGGACAGAAAATGGATAAAGGGAAGTAATAATCCTGAGACAGGATAAGCAATAAACATAAAAAAAAACATATTAAAAAGAGGCCCATTCCAAAAATGAGTACCTATGCTAGAAAGTACATTTTGCAAGGCAGATATTCAATCCATGTGAAACACAGCAATAAAATGATTGTAAAATAATGCTGTAGCTGTATCTTTCTTCTTTTCCCAGTTAGGGGTCGCCACAGCGGAACTCTGGTCCGCTAATGATTGGCAGTAGATTTTTACGTACCGAGTTGCCAGCTCTGATGCACAACCTTCAACAAAGATACTCCCATTCATGCATATCTCCACACAGAAGACGCTTTAGCTGAGAATCTAACAGGACGTCATACTGTGAGGCGACAACGCTACTGCAGCACCATCACAGCAGTACATTTAACAAGTCTATACAATAGTTATGACTGTGATTTATATACTTGTAAATGTTCAATTTTTTTTCTACAGACAAGATGTTAAGGATAAAGACATGAAATGAGGAAATTATGTAACATAGTAATGCAAGCTTATCAGATCTCATTGGTAATAATAAGAATGAATAAGAACAGGCTGTTATGGCATTTTAAGTCAACATTTATTTGCATTACATCCATAATGATTTACACACACTGTCTCTCTCTCTCTCTCTCTATATATAGACACTTTACTCCATGAACAAACACACACACACACACACACACACACACACACACACACACACACACACACACACACACACACACACACACACACACACACACACACACATACACACACACACACGCACATGCACACATGCACACAAACATGCACACACACACATGCACGCACACACACACACACACACACACACGTGCGCACACACACACACACACACACACACACACACACACACACACACACACACACACACTTACACATACACATACACGCACTATATATATATATATATATATATATATATTTATTTATTTATTTATTTTATTTGTAGTTGTTTTACCAGGATAGTCCATTGGGCCAATATGAACCCATTTTCAATGGAGTCCTGGGGAGAAAAGCTCCAGAAAGAAGGGTTACAATATGTGTTACAATGTTTACAATATTATGCAGTTTGAGCATCAAACAATATTAACAAATTATGCAGTGTGAGTGTGAGACAAAATTTACAAGTTATGCAATTTGAGCATCAAACTGGTGGTGAACATTACAGAAAATACATAAGTATACATTACATTATTTACAAGATTATGCAGTTAGAGAATACCATTCAGAAGATAGTTACAGACAGTTACAGATGATATAGACTAGAAAAAGGAAAATATTTCTGAAAAAATACTGAAAAGTTCTTACTTATGAGGTAGAAGCAAGCATGTTGTTGGAAAAGAGGGAGAGGAGGTAAGGCAGTATAGTATTAAGATGGATGGGAGCAAGAGCATTCCCATTGGGTTAGTAGATGAGAGTGAAGAGATTTTTTGAATGAATAGTGGTTGGAAGTGGTACGAATGGATGGAGGTAGAGAGTTCCAGAGACGTGCTAGACCATAGGATAGGAGGTTTTTACCTGGGGGACGAGTTGGTTTGTATAACTCAATTAGGTTTTGGTTATTAGTTCTGAGAGCTCTGTTGGGAAGATGCATTTTAAAGGCAGAGGAAAGGGATGGACAAAGGGAGGGTTTGAAAATGAGCTTATGAGCTAGAGAAAGTTGAGTATAGATGAGTTGATTGGTTAGTTCAAGCCAGTTGAGTTTGTGGAGAGAAGAGCAGTGGTGGGTAGATGCTTTGTGGCTGTGTGCGAATTTGGCTATTTTGTTGTAGCATGATGAAAGTTGTGTTTTGAGGGAAGATAGAAGGTTAGTTAGGAGAGGGGCACCATATAGAAGAGAGGGGATAAGGAATGTAGAACAGAGAGTGATTTTAGTTGAGGGTGTAAGGTAGCGATTTTGTCGGTAGAGCATGCCTAGTTTTTGATGAGTTTTTGATATTGTTGTATGTGGGAGTTGAATTTGAGTTGATTGTCAATTTGTACCCCAAGTAACTTGGTCTCTGACACCATTTCCAAGGATGAGTTGTTGTTGCTGGTAATATAGAAGGAGTTTGTGTTGAGAGTGTTGCGCTTAGAAGGGGTAAATATCATTAATTTGGTTTTAGAGGCATTGAGAGATAGGTGGTTTGCTTTCATCCATTGTTCAGTGATTGAGAATGCTGCCTTGTGTAAGTTTTTGGAGTACTGGGAGGGTTGTGGCTGAGCAGATAATAGTTGAATCATCTGCGTATTGAATAATATTGGAAAATGGGATGGAATTGTGGAAGTCATTTATGAATATATTAAACAGAAGAGGACCTAATATGGAACCTTGGGGGACTCCTGTAGGGGTATTAAGGAATGAGGAGGTGGCTGTTTTCCATTTGACTGCTTGAAATCTATTAGATAAATAACTAGAGAACCAATTCAGTGAGGAAGGTGATAAGTTAAGTTGGGAGAGTTTAGTTAGAAGTAGTTTGTGAGAAATAGTGTCAAAGGCCTTTGAAAGATCCAGTAGCAGGGTAGAAACAATGTTGCCAGAGTCCCGTGCTTTATTAATGGTTTCTGAAAAGGAAAGGAGGGCTGTCATGGTGCTATGACCGGGTCTAAAACCATGTTGGGTTGGAGTCATTAGGTGATTGTCTAAGAGGTAAGGTAGGAGCTGTATATGGATACTCTTTTCTAGGAGTTTAGAGATGGGAGACAGGATAGCTATGGGACGGAAGTTTGAAGTACTGTTATTATTGCCACCTTTATGCAAAGGTATGATGAAGGCTTTTTTCCAAATTTGTGGTACTATGCTTTCTTGGATAGAGCGGTTAATTAGAATACTGATAGGGTAGGCAATGGCTTCTGCAGATATGCTAAGAAAGTATGAAGGAATGTTGTCTGGGGCATTGGAGCATGGCTTTAGTTTCTGGAGAAGTTTTTTGATGGTTGATGTGGGGATAGGTTTTAGTGAGAAAGGTGGGGAGTTGGAGGGTGGTGGAATAGTAGAGGAAGTGGGTGTGGTATAGGGAGTGGGGGAAATAGTGTTAGTAGTGGAGGATGGGGGAGAAGTTGAGGATGTGGCAGTGTTAGAGAAAGAGGAGGTTAGTTTAGAAATCGAGTCAATGAAAAAAGAGTTGAATTGAGTAGCCAAGTCCATGTCAGTGGCGTTTGGATCTGGACTGGGGTTGACTGTCCTGCCAGGATTGATTAGGCTAGAGATTCCTTTCCAGAATTTCTGAGGATTTGTTTTATTAGTATTTTGGAGGGTGAAGAAGTAGTTTTGTCTATCAGTGATAACAAGCTTTTTTACTTGATTTCTAAGTGTCCTGAATTCATTATGAATTAGTGGAGATTTATGTTTCCGGTAAAGTGCCCAGAGTTTGTCTCTCTGTCGCATGGTTGTGAGTGTGGTTTTAGTTAGCCATGGGGAGGTTTTTAGTTTAATTCTTTTAGTTCTTAGAGGAGCGTAGTGGTCTAGGAGGTTTAAAAAGGTTGTGTTGAAGTGATCCACAGCTGCTATGTAGAGGTAACGCTTTTAGAATGTTCCAGTCAGTTACTTTTAGGAGTCAGAGAAAGTTGTTGGGTTAAAGTTTTTGAGGTTACGGGTGGTAATGTAGTTATGTGTTTTCTGTATAGAAGTGGGGAGACGATATGTGAAGATGGGTAGGTGATCACTAAGGCAGTCTGGGAGTGTGCCGCTATCAGAGAAGTAGTGGGTGGGAGACTAAAATCCAGTCTAGAATGCTACCATTTGAAGTGTTTTTTGAGGGGCGAGTTATGTTGTTAATAAGTTGTGAGAAGTTATAGAGGTTGATATTAAGTGGGTTTGTGGAGGATTGGATGGAGGACCAGTTGATATTTGTGTCACCCAAAATTATGATTTCATTATTGATGTTAGTGGAGAGCCAGAATAGGATATTCTCAAGTGTGGTAATGTTATCTCCAGGAGGGATGTAGAGGGAAGCTATACATATGTGTTTGTTTTATTGATTTGGAGTAGTGATAGGAGTAGTTCTGCATTATTGAAATTGGGTATGGTTTTGTTATAAGGGGTGACTGTCAAGAAGGATGAGTATATTAGAGCTACTCCACCTCCTTTTTTGTGGGATCTGTCTTTTCTGATGATTGAATAGTTTAGTGGTATTATTTCGTGGTCTTTTATGTGGGGTTTTAGCCAAGTTTCTGTGATAGTTAGGATATCTGGTTTATTATGTGTAAGCCAAGCATGAAGGTTTGGCACTTTGTTTACTATGCTTTGGTATATGGGTCCCCTTCACATGGTTGATTTTTCAGAAAGTCGACTTTCATATGGTTGAGACCATATGATCGACTTTTGAAAAGCCGACCATGGGGAACCGCTATCTCCATACACTGGGGAATGGGAACATTTCCCTCTTCCGCACTGTAGTGTGAACTCGGAGTTGGTATATTAAAGATATTAAAGTAACGGGGATGTGGGGGGCACAGGGGGTGTAGTCCCCCTGCTAACAGTTTAAGGTAAGTGTTTGTTGTGTTATATGTGTTTATTTTACATGGTCGGCTTTCTTAAAGTCGATCATATGGTCTCGACCATATGAAAGTCGACTTTCTGAAAAGTCAACCATGTAAAGTAGACCTATATATATATATATATATATATATATATATATATATATATATGTATATATATATATATATATATATATATATATATATATATATATATATATATATATATATATATATATATATATATATATATATATATATATGTATCTTAAAAAGTCATGCAGCCAGGAAACCCCCCTGTTAATTATATATACTATCTCAGAGATTCCATAATATTGGGGAAAGGGCAAATGCCCCAGCCTAGAGAATTATACATTCTTGCACACCTGTCACCCATCTGCTTAGTCAACTAAACTGTGTCAATCAAACAGATGTTCATGAAAACTAGATCCAATCATATGTGGTCTCCTCTATATTTATATCTATACCTATATGTGTGTGTGTGTATCTATCCATTTCTATCTATAAATAAATATATATATAAATATATATATATATATATATATATCTATATATATATATATATATATATATATATATATTTATATGGGCTCCGTCAATATGTTTGAAGTTTCACTACTTCAAACCCCACTTTACCGAGTCCACTTGTTCGAAGTAGTGAAACTTCGAACATTGACTTCAGCAGTCACACTACAGCGCGGAATGGGAATATTCCCTTTTCCCCGCTGTAGTGCGATCTCGGAGTTGGTATATTTAAGTAGGGGGGGTGAGGGTGCAGGGGGGGGCCTTGCCCCCTTTCAAAAACATGTTTTAGTGTTTTTTTTTTTTTTGGGGTTGCCCGGGGAACTAGACTTCAGCAAAAGTGCACTTTCATTTAAGTGGACTTTCGCTGAAGTGTAGGGTCTACTGCTCTATTTCGAAGAAGTGTATTTTCGATGTAAAGCAGTAGACCCATATATATATATATATATATATATATATATGGGTTTACCTTATTTTGTCGAAGTGCCATAATATCAAATCCCATTTTGTTGATGCTGAAAATATTGAACCCACTTCATTGAAGGACCAGAACTATGAAGATCTTCCCAGGGTAAGTAACCACTTACCCAAAAAGAAAGAAAACCCAAATCACCCCATCTCTAACCCACCCAGGTGGGGGCCAATGTCTCCACACCCCCCCTAACTAAACAGACCAACTCTAAGATCGCACTACAGTTGGAAAAAGGATGAATTTCAGCATCTCACGTAGCAAATTACTTACCCTGGGAAGATCTTTGTTGCTGCTGTGGTTTGATGAAGTGGGCTTCGATACTTTCACCATCAAGAAAACGGGATTCGATATTATGGTACTTTGACAAAGTAAGGTAGACCCATATATGTATGTATATATATATATATATATATATATATATATATATATATATATATAAATAAATATATAAAAAATATATATATATATATATACTATATAGGCAAGACAGAAAGAAATTTAAAAGCACGTATATACGAACATATGAGAGATATTAGTAAAAAGAATGAGAATAATGCACTTTATAGGCATTCTACCATATGTAGGAATATGGATATAAAATTCTGGGTATTGGAGGTAGTTAAACAAAGAGAAAGGAGAGGAGACTGGGAAACCCTGTTGGAATACAGGGAGATGATTTGGCAGATGAGACTTGATGCTTGTGTACATCCTGGGATGAATGACCATATTTCAATTAAACCCGCTTTAAAAATGATAGCATCTCAGTATGGTAGAAAATAGTATGATATGCTATTCCAGTTTTTGAACTGTGGTAAATTATGTATAGTTGTGGCCTGGAGTATATATATATTATATATTATATATATACAAACATTTATGTGTTTATAGATATTGGGTATAATTTTATATCACTGGTATAGTGCTGTAAATATACTTATTAAATGTATTTAACTTTATTAAATGTATTCAACCATATGGATCCAACTTTACAACTTTTTAATATTATTAGTAAATATGAGAGTTACATAGGTCAATATAATTCTATTTATTCATATTAATTCTATTTATTCAATCGAGTATATACATTTTTCATGAACATGCATCTTTTAGCTCATGCATCTTTACAACCATTTGTTGTTTTAATATGCTTTAATACTGTTTACATGTACCTATATACATGTCAGTATAAGTAGCACAGTTTATATAGGTGATCCAAACATCTATTGTCATTATTTATTTATTTATTTATATATATACAGTTTTTATCATTATTATTATTATTATTTTTACATTTTATGCCCACATTTACTTAAAGTAAAAGTATTGAGTAGCAGAGTATTTTAAATAAGAGCTTTTAACATGAGTTTACAGCAGTTTTTAAATGGTAATATGGTTGTATTAACCATTGACTTATTTATATTTAATAATTTTTTATCTATGTGGCAATTCTGACTACCATGTATTTTAGTTAGGAGTTGTATTTTATTCAATTATTTATGTATTAGTATTGTTCAGATTCTTTACAGAGTTAGAGATATATATATATATACATATATATTTTTTATATAGACATTGTTACTTGTGGATGCTATGTTTAGGTGTAATACGGTTGTCATGTTAGTAGTAGATTGAGTACTGACTTCATTTATTAGGTAGATTAATTTAACAATTAACTAACAATCAATGGTGTATATAAACTGATGGTCAGGTTAGCAATTTAGATTCTGAAGAAGTCTCACGTTATGAGACGAAAGCGCGCTCATTCTTGGATTACAGTGTTCGTTTTTGTGTTTGGAGTGTAATAAATTCATTTGCTGCTTGGAAATCTTTTGGCCCGTTCGTTTGTGTTATACAAGGAGGACAGCCTTTATTGCAACCTGCAGAGTGATATTTTTGGGACAGTTTGGTTTTCGTCAGGGTAAGATTACCCATTTTGTGTGTTGGTTACTAGTGATTTCACCTGTTGGGTTACGAGGAGTCCGATAATATGAGTGAGCACTCTTTGCTAAGCGAACTGGTCAGGCTCATTCAAAACCATTCATCTAACAACGCAGATCATCAGAACCAGTGTAACGAACATAACAACTCTTGTGGTTCTAATGTTTTTAACCCATCTATGGGTTTGGATACTAACGCTACTATTCCCTGTGCACAGCGTAGTCCTGGCAACGCTGGAAAGGAAATGACGACCGAAAAGCGGAAGGAAGGCGGAAGTTCCAGTCAACATAACCCAAGTGG
Organism: Protopterus annectens; assembly: GCF_019279795.1. NCBI lineage: Eukaryota > Metazoa > Chordata > Ceratodontiformes > Protopteridae > Protopterus > Protopterus annectens. The sequence goes on along the minus strand of NC_056729.1, from coordinate 1,740,834,154 downwards.
GGATGAGCGGCAGCGTGGTGCTAAGGACAATGGTAGCATTACAAATTCAACGGAAAGCTGTCGTAGGAGACAACAGGACACCCGGTTTCGGAATGACAGGTTGATCAACTCATACAAAGATATGGATTTTGACACTTGGTTTAACAAATCATTTTGCGTTAATCCAGACGACGTGGAAAGGAGGCCACCTAACAATACTGGATTCAAGGACAAATGCAAACTGTTTCAAGTACAACTGAATAGGTACAAGAATTTAAGTCTTGATAATTTTTATTTGACAAAATGTATTGAACAGAAAATAGTACCTAAGGGACTGCGTTTGAACAAATTTCCTAATAACACATATAATGATAGTGAATTTTTTAAAATTGTTTCAAATATACTCAATGAATGTGGGCTTGCTATTTTAAAGACAATGATTACTAATAACAATCATAAGATGGAAATGTGCAAGAAAGAAATTGATGTATTAAGGATAGAAATTATGAATGATTTGTTGTTTACAGTAGTTGAATATAGAGACATGTACTACAGAACACTTCAGGATGTAGACAATATTATTTTAAAAAATTATAAAAGGAAAATGGAAAAATTGGAGCGGGATATAGGGGAATATGAAAAGGGTAAAACATATTCTATTTTTAAAAAATTTAATAACAATACAGGAAAACAGTATTATCAATATGACAATAGAGTAAATGCTACAGACACATACAACAGGGTTGAAAATAGGAATGATCTAGTTGACAATTACCAGATGGATGTTAATGATATGGAAGGGATGAATGTATTTGATGGCCCTTTAGAAGTTATACAAGAGGTGAGGAGATCAGAGAGGATCAGGAACCGGAATGGACAACAATCATATGCGGAGGTGACAGGGACGGGGAATGTTATAGGAAGACAAAAAGGGAGAGGTTGGGACAGGAGATGAAAGTAGCTTTGTACACATCTACCCCACGTAAAGATGGTACTGAAGGATTATTAGATCCATTACCCCCAGTCATAGAAGGGACAAGTGTGTATGAGAGTACATTTGCGTCAATGGTAGGGTTGGAACAAGTAAGTACCAATAAAGCAATTCATAATAATACCATTGTATGTAGTTGTAACAATTTTAATATATTCAACTATACAGATATGGATATTACTAAGGAACATTTTGAACTGTTTACAAAGGGGTTTACCTTTGTTCCAGTAAGAGTACCCAGGATAGAAGAGTTGATACTAGATATAAAATTGTTTACTAGGAAACTAAACCTAGCAGTTATATATCAGGACCACTTGGCATATGATAACAACGTCCTAAAGAAAAATAGTATATATAATCCACCTTTACAGCAAGATATACACAATTTAGAGGTGTGTATTATTAAGATGATGAGGGACGGATATAAAAATAAAAAAAGATATAAATTGGAAACCAACCTCTCTGAAGGGGAAAAGATAGTGATGGAAAATCTTAGTAACAACAAGAACATTAGGGTTATGAAACCTGACAAGGGGGGTGGTGTGGTACTTATGGACAGTTGGGACTACACAGAGAGGATGCTTAAAATTCTTGATAATGACAATAGATACCGTATAATTTCTATGAACGAAATAAACATTCTATATAGAAAAATAGATTTAATTTTAGAAGACAATTTGTTACAAGGACTAATAGATGTTGAACTATACAATTTCCTTAGGGTACCGAAGCCAGTTATACCTGAAATTTTTGGTATCCCCAAAATACATAAGGGAATAGCAGATCCCCCAATGAGACCAATTGTTACATCTAGGGGGTCAAAAACCCAACCCCTTGGTATATATGTTGATACTAAACTAAAATGTTTCTATAAAAAGTATTCTCATGTATTAGTTGATTCTTGGGATTTTTTAAATAAATTCAATACAATACCATTCAAAGAAGAATATGTTTTTTTAACCATTGATGTTAAGGACCTATTTTCTGTGATCCCACATGAAGAAGGAATGGTGTGGTTTGAGAAAATGATTGCTGAAATTGACATACTGAACCCAGAGGAATTTAGGTTAGTTCTTGAAAATATGGAATTAGTGCTGAAGTACAACTTCATTTATTTCCAAGGGGATATATATCATCAATTGGATGGAGTCGCAATGGGTTCAGCATGTGCGCCCATTTATGCAAACATTATTATGTTATTTTGGGAGAACACATATATTTTTGGGTCCCAGTTCAATCAATATATAATTAGGTACTTTAGATTTTTGGATGACATCATAATTATATGGAAAGGGGGAAATGAATTGGTCCAACAGTTTATGGAGTATATAAATGGCACTACCAGGTTTCTGGAATTTACATACGAGTATAACAAGGAAGAAATACATTATTTGGATGTTACTATTATGAAAGACTATAACAAAAATAGATATAAATCCAAAGTGTTTCGGAAAAAATGTTTCTCAAATTCATATCTACACTATCTTAGTGACCACCCACATTATACAAAGAGAAATATTGTCAAAGGGCAAATGATTAGAGCCTCTAGAATGACCACCGAGGATTGTGAGTTCATTGATGAATTGGAGCTTATAAAGGAGATGTTTAAGGAAAGGGGATATCCTTCACAAATGTTAGAAAAAATAAAGATAGAAATTATTAGGAAACGGAATTATACCTTTAAACCTTTATTGGCCATGGAACAGTATGAACATGATTCATCCCATTTTATAAATAACAAAAACACTAATATTAAATTAGGTGACGAAACTGATAAGGACCATGGCATAAGATCAAATACTAGTGTGGTTAAAGAAATTCCTAGATTAATTTTAACCTACTACTCTGATATAGGGTGGTTGAAGAAGGGCATTAATGGGATTTGGAATATGTTTAAAATGATGCCGACAAGAATTAACATATTCCAAAGTCAGTTGAGATATACATTCAGAAGGAATAAAAATTTGAAGAATATCTTTGAAAAAAAAAAAAAGAAGGAACAGGAAAAGGAAGGGGCATCATCCAAGGTGGGCACATATAAATGTGGGAGATGTGCACAATGCCCATATATTGCCTGTACAAAGGAGATTAAGATTCCCAGCATTAACTATAACATCATTAGCCACACTTATACGAGTTGTTATACTAAAGGGGTGGTCTATTTAGCTTATTGCCTATCATGTTGGGGTTACTATATAGGCAAGACAGAAAGAAATTTAAAAGCACGTATATACGAACATATGAGAGATATTAGTAAAAAGAATGAGAATAATGCACTTTATAGGCATTCTACCATATGTAGGAATATGGATATAAAATTCTGGGTATTGGAGGTAGTTAAACAAAGAGAAAGGAGAGGAGACTGGGAAACCCTGTTGGAATACAGGGAGATGATTTGGCAGATGAGACTTGATGCTTGTGTACATCCTGGGATGAATGACCATATTTCAATTAAACCCGCTTTAAAAATGATAGCATCTCAGTATGGTAGAAAATAGTATGATATGCTATTCCAGTTTTTGAACTGTGGTAAATTATGTATAGTTGTGGCCTGGAGTATATATATATTATATATTATATATATACAAACATTTATGTGTTTATAGATATTGGGTATAATTTTATATCACTGGTATAGTGCTGTAAATATACTTATTAAATGTATTTAACTTTATTAAATGTATTTAACTATATGGATCTAACTTTACAACTTATTTATATAATTAGTAAATATGAGAGTTACATAGGTCAATATATTTTATTTATTCATATTAATTCCATTTATTCAATTGAGTATATACATTTTTTTTATGCACATGCATCTTTTAGGTTTTGCATTTTTACAACCATTTGTTGTTTCAATATGTTTTAATACTGTTTACATGTATATACATGTCAGGATGAGTAGCATGATTTATATAGGTGACCCAAACATTTATTGTCATTATTTATTTATTTATTTATTTATTTATATATATACAGTTTATATTATTACTATTATTATTGTTATAATTTTATATTTTATGCCCACATTTCACTTAAAGTAAAAGTATTGAGTAGCAGAGTATTTTAAACCAAAGTTTTTAATAGGAGGTTACAGCAGTTTTTAAATGGTAATATGGTTGTATTAACCATTGACTTATTTATATTTAATAATTTTTTATCTATGTGGCAATTCTGACTACCATGTATTTTAGTTAGGAGTTGTATTTTATTCAATTATTTATGTATTAGTATTGTTCAGATTCTTTACAGAGTTAGATATATATATATATATATACATATATATTTTTTACACAGACATTGTAACCTGTGGATGCTATGTTTAGGTGAAATACGGTTGTCATGTTAATAGTAGATTGAGTACTGACTTCATTCATTAGGTAGATTAATTTAACAATTAACTAACAATCAATGGTGTATATAAACTGATGGTCAGGTTAGCAATTTAGATTCTGAAGAAGTCTCACGTTATGAGACGAAAGCGCGCTCAATCTTGGATTACAGTGTTCGTTTTTGTGTTTGGAGTGTAATAAATTCGTTTGCTGCTTGGAAATCTTTTGGCCCGTTCGTTTTGTGTTATACAAGGAGGACAGCCTTTATTGTAACCTGCAGAGTGATATTTTTGGACAGTTTGTTTTTCGTCAGGGTAAGAATACCCATTTTGTGTGTTGGTATATATATATATATATATATATATATATATATATATATATATATATATATATATATATATATATATATATATATATGGGTTACTATCAAATTTGCGACATTGAAAAGTGCGAACGGTGATGTTACCGACCCATATTCTTGACTCACAAATATTAAATAGCTCCAGTGGTCGACACAATAACATTGACAACGTGTTGTTGATGTTAATATACACAGTTGCTGTTTCAAAACATGCTTTGTGTCCCTGCCTTGTTTACGATATTGTAAACTAATGGTCATTCGAACGTCGACATTTCAAATATCTCTCCTACCCTGGCCGAAGAAGTGTCTGTCATGTAACTGACTTTCTGCCTTTTGACTCATTTGGTCTAACTAAATTTGGCCTTACCTTATTTAGTCTAAATGTATTTGTTTTAAGTTTGGATTTAAAGTATTACATTAATGCTTGTTTTATAGAGTAATGCATTTTTTGACATTTGACCATGTACATTTGATTTTTTTATATCAGTGTAAGTTAAAGTTGGGTTAGACAACTCACACAGTTATAGGTATGTTGAAATGTGGGTGTTCGTTGTGAGATCTCATACAGTGGGTTATGGGAATCCTCAGCTGGGGTGCCTTCAGTGTAGAGTCTGCATGTCCTCCCTGTGGTCGCATGGATTTCCTCCAGGTACTTCCGGTTTCCTCCCACATCCCAAAAGACATGCTGTAGGTGGATTGAACACTCTAAATTGGCCCTAGGTGTGAGTGTGTGCGTGCCTTCTGTGGAAGGTTGGGCGCTGGGCTGGCAACTCGACACCGTAAAACTCCACTGCCAATCGTGAGCGGACAGGTGATCCGCTGTGGTGACTCCTAACCGGGAAAAGCCAAAAGAAGAAGAAGTGTTTCCCTAAAGTTGTGCAATCTTGGAGTTAGAACATATAATTAGCATGGAATGTGGGGGGCACAGCCTCCCCAATACTTCTTTTGTTTATATTTTTTTGATGTTTTGAGATTTAGATTAATGGATGTATCGAATTTAGATGAAGTGATTTTAGATGAATTATATAGACCCTATATTATAATATACATATATTAGACATGTAGTATATTACATATATAAAGACATTCGTTTGGAGCATTTCTCCCCAAGCCTCCGCTGAAAATTGGCACTTTCCAAGTCGGACTTTCCCGGTAAACAAATATATATATATATATATATATATATATATATATATATATATATAGGTGAGAGGAGAGACAATTGAGTAGGCAGTCAGTTGAAGCTAAAGTTAAGTGTTAAGTAACACCACATTTGCAAGTGTAATTCAACATTAGGTATCCTTTTGCCCTCCTCCATGTATTTTATTAGAAAAATGTAGAACTCACTATTGAGGTAGCGGTAAGTAAAATACAAAATGCAAAAGAAAATCAAACCGCTACTCCACGGCTATTCGAAAAAGAAATTCCAAAATGCTTAGCTCTTTTTAAAGATTTATTTTAAATGTAAAAAGTCCATTAATATTAATAACGTTCATGTAGTCAGCATCAGAAGCTTGTAAAAGCATGTATCAGTTCAGTATAAAAACACATAAACCCTTCAGTTCTGAATGATTGTAAGTTGCGTTCTTAAACACTCTTCGCGAAAGGTTTAACCTTGAACAGGAAGGTATGCAGCAGTAAAAATACAACAGTTAGCTTACATTGCTGCTGTACCCCTCAATATACTTTCAATGTTGCTGAACCTCTTAGTTGGTGGTAGAAAAATTCCCATCAAAACTTTAAACAATACTGGTGCTGTAGAATCAGATAGAACACCAAACTGTAAAAACAAATAAGTCATCCCAAATGACATTCGATAAGCGCTTTCGGTAAAACCTTCATCAGATCGTAATAATCAGGGACTCCATTAGCTGAATTTATAAGCTTCATATAGCCAATAGAATTTAAAAACACAGGAAACACCTTCTCTATAAAAAATTATGGCCCATCAAAATAGGAGTTTATCGACACACCTTCTATTCAACCAGTAGTAGGCCTCCTTGCCTTTAACAGTGGTTTTAAGGGAATGATTGCATTCAGTCCGGGAGGGCGATCAGCTTGCAAGTTTACTATCCACTTAGTTTCACATAACTCAGTCTTATTACTAATATCCCCTCTTTTATGACCTTCAAATATTTGTTCAATTGCTTTAAACAGAAAACTATGAGTAGGAAATCTTGAAATATGCACCGCTAAAGCATTATGTATGTCCTCTCTACGGATATCACCCAAGTGCCGTAGCAGTCTCTTTCTGAATATCTGGTTGGTCTTGCCAACATAAAAAGATGTGCAATTTTGACAGGTAGCTAAATAAACAAGATTTTTAGAGGCACAAGTAATCTTGCAGTTGAAAGTAAATGTTTTGTCCATATTTGAATGCTTAAAGGTATTGCTACTATCAATATGGTTACAAGCAGAGCAATTTCCACATTGAAATGTTCCTTTACATCCTATTAATGCTGGTTTTGGAAATCCATCCTTCATACATAAAAGTTGTTTTACATTCTTTTTATTCTTAATAGTAAAATGCAGACTATCACCAACTATGGTTCGAAGTTTAGGATCCTGCGTCAGAATCGGCCAAAACTTATTGACAATATCCCTAATCTGTTTATTGTCAGTGCTGTAGGTCATCATTAGCTGCATAGGAGAAGTATCTGGCTTTATCCCCTTTAATGTTAAATTAGGCTGCTGCAGTCGATTTTTATAATATTTGTTAGTATATATACCAGTATCATTTTCAGTATAACCTCGTGCCTTGTAAACGTTTCTGCAAATCAGCCACTTCTTGCTGAACAGTTGCTTCCTGTGTGCATCTCCTATTAATCCTAGAAATCTCATTCTTCATTATATTATCCATCACATATCTCGGATGCATACTGCTCTTATGGAGATAATGATTTCTCCAAGTTGATTTTCTATAAAGTGTTGTCTCCATTGAGCCTTCTCTATTAAGCTGAACTGTTAAGTCCAGAAAATTAATGGACTCTCATGAAAATTGACTTGTAAGCTTTAGAAAAGATGTAGTTTCATTCAAATAATGCAGGAACAACAAGAACTGGGTTTCATCCCCATCCCAAAGCAAAAAAAGGTCATCCACAAAACGACCATAAAATTTTACTTGTTGGAACCAAAGATTTGAGGTGCTCAGAATGTATCTGCTTTCCCAATCTGATAAAACAATATTGGCATAACTGTTAGCGCAGGGACTGCCATGTATTTTTGTTTCAGATATATACCTGAGGTAAAAAGGAAGATGATTCATTTGCCTACAAAGATTGAAAATATGCGTCACTAGATTTATTTCTTGCTAAAAGCTCTTTAGCAAGACTGCTGACCCATCATCTAAGTTCTCTTGGAGTGGTTCACCATGTAAGAATGTGGAGTAGGAAGGTCAATCTGAAGAACAAGAACTTATGTGCAACTTGTAATTGAATCGCTACTAGATTATGGCTAAATTCAAGCCAGAGAGGTTGACAGAAGGAGACACAGTGACGAATTGTAATATTTTGGTCAGAATTGAAGCTGCACATCCTTTTTTAGATTTGTTTAATTTTAAGCCGAAGGAAGGGAAAGGCTGGTACAATGGTGCACAAAGTAAATCAAGAATGCAAATAAATGTGGAGCTGCAGGAGAGAATCTGGAAGCATGGGTGAGGAATGGTTTGGCTTAATAGTCTACCAAGTTTTTGGTTCAGGAATTAGGTTTATTGTAAGGAAAAAATGATGAATGGTTATCAAACTTCAATTGAGTGTCAGTTATGCATCCTAGAAATTATGTATAGATAACTTCTGCAATGGGGGAAGGATTAAGAAAGGTAACATTAAGGTATGACATGATGGCATGAACTGGATCTTAGACAAATTGTTACTGATCTCTGGGTATAAGTCCCCATGACTGGCTTGTTTATATTCTGGAAAAGGCAATGTAGATTTAGTCTTAATACCATCAATGTGAAGGCCAACAATGTTAAGCCAGAATTGTAAAGACTGAAAACTGCCTTATTTTCTGCTATCTGTAGACATAGCAAGAAGAATGTTGGAATCATCCGTGTATCCTATGAACAGAAAGTTACCTCAGTGGTTGACCATGCCATGGACAACTATAAATAATAGATGGCAGAAAAGAGAGCCAGTGGAATTGTATGACCAGTTCGGATCATTCTCTTTTATCTGTCTGCCTGTTGACTATGAGCAACATAGCTGGTAAACCACTCAACAATACTGGAGATAAGACCAACGGCCGATAAATCACAGGCAAGCTTAGAGTAACACACAGAGACAAATATCATCAAGTCCAAGAAGAGCACACATAAATTTTGACCATAACTGAATTTGTTGCAGACTTAATGTACTGTTCATAGAAAGGCAGAAAAGGTGCTAAACTTCAGTTTGAAGACATGTAGCGTAAAGGATATTATCTACTTAACTACAGGTTTAAATCTATTTTGCCACTACAGGAAAATGCCAGAATGGTAAATGCTAAGATAATGCACTTTTTATATGTTTTATATTTTAAAATGAGAAGGGATACAGTTTTAAAATTAAACAAAATGCCCATCCTCAAGACATTTACATGGTAATTATTGACTTTGTAAGTTAATTCCACAATTGAAATAATTATCCCAGCATCTTCCCATTATAACATGCAGGATTTATGAAACTGCACTTCATTCCATCTCAGGTAATAACTGAACACAGCTATCTATTCCAGAACTTGTTCATACATATGCTTAGCACCCAAGATTACTTGCTGTAAGCAAGCAGGTGTGGTCTTATTATTTCTGACATATCAACAAACACTGTGATTCTGGAACTTTTTTCTCTTGCAAGTATTATATTTTTATAAGTATTGGCATTACACCAACTTTATCTGTAGACAGTGATAATTGTATGCACTGTCCACAATAATGATCCATTCATTATTTTATTTTGTTTTGTTGTATTTATTATGGCAACTTGGACAGGGCTATGAATTACTGCAGACAGTTTAAATACATTACTGTGGTCACTATCATAGTTTCTTTAAGATTACATATTGGAGCTGTTCAATAAAAGTGGCTGAAATTAGAATGCAGTCTGCAGGTGAAACAAATAGGTAGTTACATGATCAACTTTAAATTGATAATTTATATAATTTGTTGATCATAGAGCAATGTATATGATTGGGAAAAAAGTTGAAACGTTACTGTTGCCTTTCTTTCTTTCTTCCTTCCTTCCTTTCTTTCTTCCTTTCTTCCTTTCTTTCTTTCTTTCTTTCTTTCTTTCTTTCTTTCTTTCTTCCTTCCTTCCTTTCTTTCTTTCTTTCTTCCTTCCTTTCTTTCTTTCTTTCTTTCTTTCTTTCTTACTTTCTTTCTTTCTTTCTTCCTTCCTTCCTTCCTTCCTTTCTTTCTTTCTTTCTTTCTTTCTTTCTTTCTTTCTTTCTTTCTTTCTTCCTTCCTTCCTTCCTTCCTTTCTTCCTTTCTTTCTTCCTTCCTTCCTTTCTTTCTTCCTTCCTTCCTTCCTTCCTTCCTTCCTTTCTTTCTTTCTTTCTTTCTTCCTTCCTTCCTTCCTTCCTTTCTTTCTTTCTTTCTTTCTTTTTCTTTCTTTCTTTCTTCCTTCCTTCCTTCCTTCCTTTCTTTCTTTCTTTCTTCCTTCCTTCCTTTCTTTCTTTCTTTCTTCCTTCCTTCCTTCCTTTCTTTCTTTCTTTCTTTATTTCTTCCTTTCTTTCTTTCTTTCTTTCTTTTTTCTTATCACACATCAAAAGATACACAAAAGTGCTTGTCTTTTGGGAGTATGGAGGCAGGCAATGGAAGAAAGTGCAGGGCAGTTACATGATCACCATTAAATGATCAATGATTTGGCATGCTGGGTTTATACGTCTGTAAGCAACAAGTAGAAATATGTTATCAGGGCCATTATGTGTTCCACATTTTTCACATTCATACCTCCGATGTCTACTGTTGCCTTATTAAGGGGGCAGGCTGTGTGTGAAACCCAAGGGCAGTTATGTGATTCTTCTTCTTTTGGCTTTTCCCAGTTAGGGGTCACCACAGCAGAACTCCAGTCCACTAATGATTGGCAGTAGACATTTATGGTGCCGAGGTGCCAACCCAACCCCCAACCTTCAACAAAGGCACTCCCATTCACGCATTTCTTTCGAACGCCACTCAACCGCGGGGAGGACATGCAGACTCCACACAGAAGGCACTCCAGCTAAGAATTGAACAGGAGAACCTCTTGCTGTGAGGCGACAACACTACTGCTGCACCATTGCGGCTTCTTACTATGAAATAATCATTGATATGGCTTGTTGGGAGCCATTATGCCTTTTGAGACAAACACATTGAAATCACATCACTGTAGTTATTATTTCTTTAAGTTTTATTAGAATCAAATGTTGCAGGTGTACACAGAAAGCAGGTATCTTTTGGATTAAAGGATGAATAGGAAAGCTGTGTGTGAAAGCAGATGACAGTTGCATAATCATTGTTGAATGATCATTGATATGGCTTGTCAGGGACAGTCTGTGTTTATTGTGGCCATTATATCTTTGGATTTCTTTGCAATTGGGCATACTTATGCAAAGAATATGTATCACTTTTAGGACAGATTGTTAGTGAAATCAAAGGGCAATAATCTGATCACTATTAAACAATTATTCATATAGTTTACTAAGGACATACAGTACATGTGTTTGTGAACATCAGACTGAATTGCATTACTGCATCCATTGTAGACATAAAACTACTCCACAGTCCAAGGCAGTGCGCTAAATGTTCATCCAACAGAACAGCAGGCATGAAAAAGGAGTGGAAATTAATGTTTGCTATGTTTTAGTACCCCAGTAAAACACAACCCACGTATCTGTTTTAAAATCAATATTTTAGTATAAAATTGCATCATTCCTAATGCAGATGCCTTTAGATTAAGTTAAAAAATATAACTTTTTAACTTCATATCACAGAGGTGAAAATATAATGCATAAAATCATAACCCCGCTTTGCTTTAAGAACTAAAACCAATATTTATTTTCCTAAAAGTGATAGTGATGCAAAATAAAGAGCTGCTTTGAATACTTTGATGGTGGAATTGCAGTCATAACAGCATTTTTGTTCCTGTGTATCATATGCTCATAAGATCATAGGAGATTACTAGGAGGTCATTTTAAGCATAGCCATTTCAACCCAATGTAATATGATACAAGTACTAGTCAATACCCAAGAATGCATTTAGTGATAACTGCACATGTCCAGGATGGTTGTGTGCACTATCCCTGGTAGGAATATATGGTGCCCCATCCATTTGTCCAGGTTCCTCTTGAAGAGTGTCATACAGGTGCTCTGTTTCACATGAATTGGTAGCCTGTTCCAAAGACGTGTCAGCTGCTGGGAGATAAATCTGTCCCTACAACATGTTCTACTTAAGTTGCAGGCTATATTTACATCCTTAGAATGGGTAGCCCTAGACTCATTTGATGTACAGATATGCAGTAAGTTCATTAGGCTTGTGTCTTGGGTTGCTCTGTAAGCCTGGCATAAGTCTCCCCTAAGAAGTCTATATGATGCTGAGTATAGTGACAGGGACTTTACTTGGTCCATGTAAGGCACATGCTGGAGGCTTTTGATCTTCTTTGTTAGAAACTTCTGAGGTCTCTCTAATTGCTGCAGGTGCTTAACAAGGTACAGACAGAATGGGGCATTATACTCAATTCAATTATGGGCCGGATAAGTGCCGAGTATGGGGGGGGGGTTATAACTTCTTTTGTTTTCAAGGTGATGCATTTACTAATTAAGTGAGCTAAGTGGAATGCTTTCCTCACAATGGCAGACGTGTAATGATCAACATATTTCATCTTTTGTAAGATGTTTTCATTTTGTACAATGTTTTTGTACTTTGTGGAGCTTTTCTCCCTGGGCCTCTGCTGAAAATGGGTTCATGACCCAGTTGGGCTTTCCTGGTCAACAAATGTCAAATAAATAAATAAATAAAATAAATAAAAATGTGGTGGTCGAAGTTAAGGTCGCGGTCAGCCTGTGATCCCAGGTCCCTTACCATTTCATGGGTACTTAGGGTATTGTTGTTGATCTGATAGTGTGAAGGGACATTGTTTTTGGTGAAGGGAATGATGATGCACATTTCTTTGAATTCAGTTTAAGACCATAACTAATTCACCAGTTGTTGGTCTATGTGAGACCCTTTTGGAGTATACTGGCATAATTTGAGGATTCAATGATTGCATCTAGTTTGCAGTTCTCTGCAAACTCGGTAAGCCACAACCCTTTAGTTTTGAACTGAACTTCTGAGAAGTATATACCAAACAGTAAGGGGCCCAGCACTAACCCCTGTGGCACCCCACTGGTAACAGGTCTGCTGGTTGATGTGGTATGACCCACTTTGATAGTGTGTGTCCAGTATGTGAGCCAGTTGGCAACCCATATTACAATGAAGGGGTTTACATTCACTTTGGTAAGTTTATTGTTGATGCCTGAATGTGGGATTGTGTTGAAAGCCATTGCCAAGGCAAGGTATCCTGTGTGCACAGATTTGCTCTTATCAATGGCCTTGGTCATACTTTCAAAGAAATCCACCAGATTTAACAGCAAGGTCTGCCCTTCACAAAGCCAAATTGAGTAGGATCCAGGGTTTGGAGGTCACCTACTGTATGTCTTTATTTATGAGGTCCATAATAATAATACATTCCATGGCCTTACACATGAGGCTGCTCAGGCTTATGGGTCTGTAATTCCCTGGGTCTGTTGCTAGGCTACCTTTGTGGAAGGGAATAATTGTAGTTGTTCTTCATTCCGTAGGAACAAAGTCTGTGGTTAAGCTTTGATTGAAAAGAGTATATACTGGTGATGCTAGTTCATGTTTTAGCCAGTTTAGAAGACAGCCTGGGATGTCATTTGGTCCCATAGAGGCTGTGCTCTTTGCCTTGGACAGGGATCTGAGGACCTCTGTTCTTCAGATATATAAGGTGGGGGGGAGTTTGGGGGAGGGTTTACTGTAAGTTAGGGTGGATAAGGGAGTGAAATGTTCTCCATATTTATCCACTAACAGGTTCGGTATCTCTGTGGGGTCAGTGTGTGCAATACTGTTAACTACCAGTTCTGCACATGCTTGGGTCCTACCCTTTAGGTTACGTAACTAGCTGTAAAAGGCCTTAAGTTTATCCTTGGCAGTACTTGCTAGGTTTCTGTCAAAGGAGCTCATGGAGGATTTGACAAGTCTTATTTGCCTGTTAAGGCTGAGGAGGGTGCTTTTCCATTGTTGGGTCCTTGTCGTTTTCTTGGACAGCAACTTTTTGCATTTATTATAGAGTTTGTTGATGCTGGAAGTCCACCATGGTAGCTTGATTTTTCTTGGAGCTCTGGCTTTGATTCTATCTGATACAGGCAAATTTATACACTTATGCAAGTGATTGTACAGAGCATTAGTGTAAGCTTTGGCATAGTTACCACTTTTAGCTTAGGGTGGGGCTTGGAATGCATTTATACCTTCACCTAGGAGGTTATAGTTTGTCTCGGTGAAGTCTTTAGTCTGATTTCACCCTTTGTATGTTCTGGTGTTAGTGTCAATTTGAAGGTAACTGATTTGTGGTCAGTTTTAACTAATGCAGGTCCAACAGTTGCAGCAGTGCACCTGTTTAACATGTTGGTGATCTAGAATGTTTGTTCCTCTTGTTTGCAGTGTGGACAATTTGCTCCAGAGCATTTGAAAGTCAAGAAACTTTTGTGCTAGTGAGTCTGGGCTAGAATAGGTTTCCTGGTCGATGGTGGGGTAATTGAAATTCTTCATATCCAGTGTGTTCGGTAAAATTTGGATTGTCTTTATTTTGGTTAAGTAGGCTTCATGGGTGTCATGACCCATGGAGGGAGATCTATAACTGGCTAGGCCTTGAATGGGGGTTTTACTGACCATAACTTGGACCTGGACTAACTCCATGAAGTTGTCCAGTCTAACTAGACAGGAGGTGAATTTATACACAAACACTTGCCAGTAAAGAGATTAGAACCCCTACCTATAAAGTTATTTCTGCTGTAGTGTTACACAGTTATCAGACATGCCACAGAGCTCATATTAAAGTGGCATGTCTGATAACTGTGTAACACTATAGTAGACATAACTAGATAGGTAGGGGTTCTAATCTCTCTACTGACAAGTGTTTGTGTGAGAGTCATATATAGGAAGTGAATTTATCTTTAATATAGATTGAAACACCACCTTCTTTGGTTTTCACATATTCATTTTGTGGTCTAAATGTGTGGAAGGCATTGTAGCCTTATGGTCCTGGGTACTCTCTGAGGCCTTAAACCAGGTTTCTGTGACTGCCCAGACATCTACATCTTCTAGTGATAGAAGTGCTTCCAGGGAGTGCAGTTTTTGATTTAAGTTCTTAGCATTTAGCAGCATAACCCTTATTTTGTTCTGACTGGTTACTTTCACATTGGTAATGTTGTTTTCAAGACATTGTAGTAAAAAAGCCACTATGGGGGAGGTAAGAGCCTTTGCCAGCAGCCCAAAGCCTAGGGGTGCCAGGCGCAAACTGTCTCTGGTAAAGCAGCGAATTTTGTCGATCATGGCTTTCCAGGAAGGAACTGGATCCCCCTTGGAATGACACCCAAAACTAAGCCAGATATTGAAATGAAATCAATCATATAATAATTCCTTGAATATTTTTATGAACTTTTAAAGGGAGAATAAGGGAATTGACACTTTGTCCATATATTTTACAATATGTGCATTACAGAGCTTTATCTGAATGTATTAATGCTAATGCAAAGTTCTTTTCATCTAAAAATCATAGAAAAATGTGCTAGATATAAGCTCCCATCACCTGTTTCATAGGGTGGCAATGAGGACAAAGGATTGAGTCTATGAACAGTTAACAAGCTGCTTCCAGTAGCCCAGGGTTTGATTCCCTTAGTTTCCATTTGGCTATTTGGCTACTGTGTGTCTCTGAGCAAGTCACTTAACCAGACAGTGCTCTGGGATAATTCATAATTTAGGCTTCTCAATTGTCTCTTTCACCACATGTCCAGTAACTACCTGTAACCACTGAAGTAGAGCTATGTCACACATATGAGGTTGTAGAGATGTGGCAGGTTAGACGTTAGCAAGGCAACAATGGTAATATTTTGTATCTTTTCATAGCAACAGAGACATGGTGCATGGAAGATTAGAAGTTATCAAGGTAACAATGATAATATTTTGTATCTTTTCAAGAAACAGGAAAATGCTGCAGATAAGCCAAGACTACTTTCTGTTGCACTCATTAAAACTTGCTTCAGTTGTCAGCCATTTCATCTTATGCATGGGGTGGGCTTAGTAAAATGGTTTAAGTCTTCAAGTCATAGGCACAAGGTAGAGGGTTTGATTTTGACCTCAAGTTGTAATTTAGACTTAAAATGGCCCTTCAGGACAGTTAGCTTAGTATTAACCTTTGAAACTATGAACCTGTATCCACTGCTGAGAACAATAGTGCAACAAATTGCATGCTATGCTCAGAAAGTGAGAACTGCCATATGATCTTTCCTATCCTATGTGGCACTTAGAATAGCAGGGGTTTATGCCTGAACCTCAGACACTGAAATCTGAGATAAAAATCTATTTATTGTGCTACTGGGTTATTCATTCTGGTCTGACCTATTAACAAGCTACCTCTCCACTTTTATTCATCATAATTATACCTTTGTATCTCTCTCACACTTTCTGAAACCACTGAAAAGGTTTTACTCTCTAGGTATTAAACACCAAACAACACATCATTTTCGGACTGTGCTTGCACACATGGCTGATTGATTAAAAGAAGAAAAATGTCGAGTTTTGTACTTGTGCCCAATTGGGATGGCTGTAATAAAGCACACTTCTCTGCTAGCACCATTGCAACTAGCCAAAGGCATTTATAGATTTTTAAATATTTGTTTGAGACACTGAAATTCCTGTCAGAAATCTACTTTTTGCGGCCGTGGATGATTCCTCACACCTTACATGTTTTGATTTCATGGTCAATGTTTTCAGTTCATGGCTCTTAAACAAAACAAATTATGAATTAACAGTTTCCCGAAGAATGATAAAAAAAAAGAAGAAATTCAGTTTGGTTTCCATTGTGGGGGTTGTTCATTTCACTGTTTTAAATTGTCCATTTGTTAACAAATTGTTTAGATAATTCATCAAAAGGCTGGAGATGTCAAAAGAAGGAAGGTGTAGTGCATGGGCGTAAGGTAAATGTTAGTTTGGGATTTTAATACCAAAACATTTGGATGTGTCAAAAGTTTCAGCATCAGGGGATGTAAGAGTGTGTGTAGCAGTTTGTAGGTTAAGACTAGAACAAAGCTAAGGAAGGTCATGTTATGTATGCGTGTTGCTATATGTTTAGGTTAATACTAGAACAAAGCTAAGGAAGGTCATGTTATGTATGCATGCTGCTATATGTGTAGGTTAACACTAGAACAAAGCTAAGGAAGGTCATGTTATGTATGAGTGCTGCTATACGTGTAGGCTAATACTACTACATGACAGAGCAAAATCCCTAAAAGGGAAGGCATCTCTGATCAGTACTAGCAAAAAACTACGATCACTCATAAAATCATCCAAGGCCAACTTTGAGAGAAAAATCGCAAAAGACACAAAAGACAATCACAAGGCCTTCTTTAGCTATGTTAGAAACCTGGGTGGAAACTCCCAGATATGCTCAGAGTTAGTCCAAAATGACACAAAATACACTGAACCCACTGACATTGCCAACATTCTGACAGACAGGTTCAGTGCAAATTTCTCCTCCCCCTCCCCCGCAAAAGGAGAAATAACTATCCCAGCAGAGTGTAGCCTCCCTAACATCTCAGATGCCCAGGTGAAGCCGCCCGCTCTAAAGCTAAAAACACAGCATCAATGGGACCTGACGGTGTCCCGGGCTGTGTGCTACATGAACTCCAAGAGGAACTAAACCCACACATAAGGCTGCTGTTTAATCTTAGCCTTACTACAGGATACGTACCCAAAGAGTGGCGTACGGCAACAGTGGTCCCACTTCACAAAGGCGGTACTTCTACGGACCCTGGAAATTACCGCCCCATAAGCTTGATGAGCCTGATCTGCAAAGCTATGGAGAGGATCATTATGGAACTCATAAACAAAGACATTGGGGACCTTCAGACATTGGATCCTACCCAATTTGGCTTTGTCAAGGGCAGATCCTGCCTTTTGAACTTGGTCGACTTTTTTGAAACAGTCACTAAGGCCATTGATGAGGGTAAGGCAGTTCACACAGCCTACCTTGACCTTGCAAAAGCCTTTGACACAATACCCCACTTGGGCATCATAGACAAACTCACCAGCTTAAATGTAAACCCATATGTCACGAGATGGGTTGCAAACTGGCTCAAGGACAGAACCCACAGGGTCAGAGTTGCTGGAGCTATGTCAGACTCTAAGCCAGTCACAAGTGGTGTCCCACAGGGCTCAGTCCTGGGACCCCTCTTGTTCGGCATTTATTTTTCCGAGGTACAGGCAAACATAGGAGGATTGTGACTGACAAAGTTCGCAGATGACTGCAAACTGGGCGCCATAATTGATACTCCAGCGGACACAAACATCCTTCAGAGAGGCCTCATAGAAACAGATAATTGGTGCCAGAGCCATGGCCTTAAGCTGAACACCAAAAAATGTATAGTCATACCCTTTGGGAAAAACAAGGTACCCACAAATTACCACATAGGTGGTAATCCATTAAGTACAGAAGAGGTAATCAGGGACCTAGGGACCCAGGTTGACAGTAACCTCTCATTTGACACTCACATTGCCAAAGTGGTTAGGAAGACCTTCTATATTGCCCACCTTATCATGAAGGGTTTCACATCTAGATCAAGAGAGGTCATTGTGCCCCTGTACTCTTCTCTTATCAGGCCAGTGATTGAGTACAATGCCCCATTTGGGATGTATCTTACCTGACACCTGCAGCAGTTGGAAAGACCCCAAAAGTTCCTCACCAAGAGGATAAAGGGTCTTAAACATATGTCATATGCTGCCCGACTGAAAAAACTCCAGCTCTATTCAGTCACATACTGTCTACTCAGAGGTGACCTGTGCCTGACGTACAACGCCATGTCCAATCTGGAATTAATGGACATGCTCCACCTCAGAAAATCCAAATCCATCAGAGCCACGAGAGCAAGAGACTTAAACCTCAACGCAAAAATAAATAGGACATGCTGGAGGGACAGATTCATAACCCAGAGGCTCCCAACACTGTGGAACAGAATCCCAATCCATGTTAGGCAGAGCCCCTCACTAACTCTATTCAAGAGAAATCTTGACGAGTGGATGGGAGATCATAGGTTTACCCCGGGGGTCATCTCTGTGTCACTACTAGACAGGGGCACAGTAAACTAAACCCTAAATGGGCATAGTATTCTCATCCTAAGGGGTGGTGAAAGCCACACACACTCTGGCTAGGCTTATAAATGCCCTAGGGCAGATAGCCTAGTACGAACCTACGAACCTACGAACAAAGCTAAGGAAGGTCATGTTATGTATGCGTGCTGCTATACGTGTAGGTTAAGACTAGAACAAAGCTAAGGAAGGTCATGTTATGTATGCGTGCTGCTATACGTGTAGGTTAAGACTGGAACAAAGCTAAGGAAGGTCATGTTATGTATGCATGCTGCTATACGTGAAGGTTAAGACTGGAACAAAGCTAAGGAAGGTCATGTTATGTATGCATGCTGCTATACGTGAAGGTTAAGACTAGAACAAAGCTAAGGATGGTCATGTTATGTATGCGTGCTGCTATATGTGTAGGTTAAGACTAGAACAAAGCTAAGGAAGGTCATGTTATGTATGCGTGCTGCTATACGTGTAGGTTAATACTAGAACAAAGCTAAGGATGGTCATATTATGTATGCGTGCTTTTATACGGCATGTGTGTCAGTTTGTCTTTTGTAGTAGTAGAATGGAAGAAGGTGTTGTAGAATTTAAAGTGCAGGGCTGAGGTTAGGGGCAGTAGGAAGAGTTATTCAGAGGTGAAGACACACAGACAATGCACACATCAAAACTGAAGTATGGGGCATTTCAACATCACTGAAGAATAATGCATCTTCTGATGGAGTTAAATGTAATAAGAACATTGCATAGTTAGCCTTATTCAAAAACGTGGTACTCCTTAATTTATTTGTTATTTATAAAATAATTGCACACGTAAGCACAATATTGCTCATCACATTACCAAAATTACTTAGACAGTGAACCACTAGCAATTAGACTTGGTAATTATTTGGTTCATTGTTCTGTGCTCTTGTTGGAAGCTCATTAGAAGCCTGGTATGATAATATATCATTATATTGTTGTTTCAACATACTACAGTGTGTGTGTTTGTGTATATATATATATATATATATATATATATATATATATATATATATATATATATATATATATATATATATATATATATATGTGTGTGTGTGTGTGTGTGTGTGTGTGTGTGTGTGTGTGTGTGTGTGTGTGTGTATATATATATA
>NC_056729.1:1740786489-1740811489 GCF_019279795.1 Protopterus annectens | reverse complement strand
GATGGGGATATCACAGGCATCAGCCTCCAGGGTACTGCACCAGTTCCTGGATGCCATGTCAGCACATGTCGGTGATCATGTATATTTCCCCAATGCCCGTGAGGTATTGGCCAGCAATATGCGTCTCTTCCAGCAAATAGCGGAATACCCTGAGTTAGTGGGTGCAATAGACTGCATGCACATACGCATCAAAGCACCAGCCGGTGAGCGGGGTAGGGCATACATCAACCACAAGGGCTTCCCCTCCAACAATTGCCAGGTTGGATGTGATGCCCAGGTCATAATAATGAATGTGTGTGCTGGCTGTCCTGGGAGCTACCATGATTCCCACATCTGGCATTTGACGCAGCTGTACCAGACATTTGCCAATGGGGACATCCCACACGGACACCTAGTGGGGGATGCAGGTTATGCACTGGAGCCGTGGCTGATGACACCCATCAGAAAAGCACACACACCTGAACATATGACCATAATGAGGCACACGCACAAACACGTAATGTAATAGAGCGTGTGTTTGGGCTGCTCAAGTCACGGTTCCTGTGTCTGGACACATCTGGTGGAGCCTTGCAGTACACACCAACTACATGTACCCAAATTGTCATGGTATGTGCTATGCTACATAATATGATCTTGCGAAAACAGCTGCAGCAGGACCAGCATAGGGCCGGGCCAAACAGCCCCCCACCATTGCCAAGGCCATCACAGGCAGAGCGTGACTCGGAGGAGGAACAACCTGAGCCTGCCCCAGTAGGCAGAAGGAGGCGTGCCCAGTATGCCCTGGCCTTGGCAAAGAGGCAACACATAGCACATACACTGGCTCAGTAGGAACCCTGGGAATGATACCCTCTCTGACTCACTCATATAGTAACAGGGATGCCTAACATGACACAACCTGCTCTCAAACATGTACAGGGAAGTGTAATATGCGCATCCGACAGAGGCAGCCCTGCAGCACCACCTGAGGCATGAATGCTATGTGTTAAGTAATGTAACACCATGTACTATATGCACACCTGAGGACCCTGACTAACATCCTACCCTCACCAAGCATCATGCCACAACATGACAATGAGATGATCAAGTGCAATAATTGACTGAAGTATCGCAGTTAGTCAAAGGGGATCCAATGTGTGCCAGTCTGGGATGACATGCTGAGCATGACATGATGCACCACCTGCTAGGACTGGCGTGCACCTATCAGTGCAGGCCGTATGGATACTGGCAAAGGCTGTTGTCACCCACAGTGTGCCCTGAATAGGTAAGGCTCAAAACACAAACCTATCTCCATAGGTATCAGAAGGGATAAGAATAAGATAAGGGATAAGTCAAAACAGCAAGATGCATGCAGTCTAAACTCACCCAGTATGGAGAATGTTGATATCTGCTGTAACAGAAAACTGAGCCAAGGCTCACAACAGCACACTAACACTACCAGGTTACACCTCATACTGTGCTGTACAGCCTCAAAACTTGGAACAAGCTACAAAGGAGGGTGACTAGCAAGAATTGTCAAGGATAACCACACCCCATGTTGGTACCACAACAAAAGCAGCATGGACTAGCCATGGTCAAGTAACAGTGGCTAAAACTGCCCCCAGTTTATAGCCTGCTACAGACTACTGTCCCAACACCAGGAACTGCACCTGGCCTATGCTGGAATACATGAATATATCAAGTCCTCCAAACCACATTATATTGGGTGACTGAAAATACCCAGACATAGACTGGGAGCATTATACTAGCTCCAACAGTGTAGGACAAAAGTTCATAGAATCCATAAACCAAAAGGCCCAGGAACAATGTACCACTCCCACAAGAGGGTAAGCATACTGGATGTGATAATCAGCAACATGGGTACTGGATGGCAAGATGAGAAGTGTATTGCTCACTGGTAAAACCAGACCATAGAGTAATCACACTGGATATACAAATCCTGACCACAGTCCCTGGCCAGAAAACCACAGTGGAAAACATGTGTTAAGCAATATTTGCACTCCTCCAAACTGATGTGGAATCCATTAAAGGTCCTGTGCAGGTGCAAAATATGGGCCACACCTCAGAACCTGTAATACAGCCATTCCATGAACACTGCCAGGAATGCTTGGATTATGCAATCCTAAATTAAAACAAGACACAATGCCATACATGCAGGAATCTGGCATGGTGGACACCAGCCATAACCAAACCATGCAAGAGAATGAGGAAGCTACTACATGATAGAGCAAACATAAACAATGAAGTAATCACTGATCAGTAGTATGGCAATAAAATCTGTCCACACATACAATCCACTAAGGCCAGCCACAACAAGTTGAATCTGTGAATCCTGAGGCAATGTTACACCTGCCCCAAGTACACAGACAACCCCAACTCCACCCAAGAAATACAAATATATGTGAGAGATGCAACCATCTATCCAAACTGGAGGCTGAGCTCCCTCAACTCAGTACTCCCAAAACTAGTCAGGAGGAGAAGGTAACCACACACACCACAAACACAGTCCCACATAGACCTATCACAACTGCAAACCAAACACATAAACACAGAAAAACATTCCCGGAGGCACAAATTACAAACACAGCACACCAACAGAGGCCTCTAAAGCAGACACCCAATCAAACAACCTCCAAACATAGCACATGCAACACATAGTACACAAAGCTGGTGTGCCAAACAGTCACAGGCCAGAAGGAGAAACAACATGCCTGATACAGTTGTAATAGGTGACTCCATAGTCAGACACACTGCTGTCCCACACCAGACTGAACAAGGGAAAGGGTACAGTAAGCTGCCTGTAGGCTGCCACAATATGCCACATAACAGAAGTATGCAGGTCACTCCAAAGCAAGTAGAAATATGATGCAGTCATAGTCCATGCTGGTGTGAATGACCTGAGATGTACCTCCCTAGACTACATGAAAAGAGACATAGATGAGCTCTCTGATTATGTAGTCCAGGCTGGTATGACACTCACCGTTTGCAGCATCCTACCCTTACCAAGAATAATGCCACAGTACAAACACGGAATGATCAGTCATAGCAAGTGGCACACTTACTGGTGTCATTCCAAGGGGATACAATGTCTGTCTGCTTGGGATGTCATGCTTGACAAGCCACGCAGCTGTTCTTGGGATGGCCTGCACCTGTTACCCCTGGGCGTCTGAATATTGGATAAGGCCTTTGCCACCTCCATAGAGCCTTTTGTAGGCAAGGCTGAAAAGACTGACCCACCACCCTAGAAAACATAAGTGGAAAGA
The DNA here is from genome assembly GCF_019279795.1 of Protopterus annectens. Taxonomy (NCBI): domain Eukaryota; kingdom Metazoa; phylum Chordata; order Ceratodontiformes; family Protopteridae; genus Protopterus; species Protopterus annectens. The sequence continues at coordinate 1,740,808,229 of NC_056729.1, read as the reverse complement.
AACATAAGGGAAATGCTGACCAATGCCAGATGTGTAAACCCCAATATGCATGCTCCCAAGGCCATCCCCAGTATGGAGAACATCGATGTCTGTGCAGTGACAGAAACCTGCTGCAAGCCTCCTGACAGCACACCAGCACTACCAGGTTATACCACGTATCATGTGTCATGGCCCCAAAACCTGGAACAAAACATAAAAGGAGGGTGAGTATCCATAGTCAGCACAGACACCCATACGTCCAGGTAACTGACAATGCACAAGGCATTGGAGTCCACCCATGTGCAACTAACTGTAGGCAAGACTGCTGTACAGTCTGTAGCATGCTACAGACCACACTCTCACACACAGGAACCCCACCCAGCCGTCCTGAAGACACTGGACAGTATGAATGTCCCACCAAATACCAAACAAGGTACCACAAATTACCACATAGGTGGTAAACCATTATGTATGGAAGGAGTAACCAGGGACCTAGGGACACAAGTGGACAGTAACCTGTTATGTGACACCCACATTGCCAATGTGGCTAGGAAGACTGTCTACATTTGACACCGTATCAGGAAAGGATTCACATCTACATCAACAGAGGTCATTGTGCCCCTATACTGTTCTCTAATCACACCCATAATCTAGTACAATGCCTCATATGGGATGTACCTTACCTGACACCTGCAGCAGTTAGAAAGACCTCAAAGGTACCTCACCAAGAGGATAAAGGGTCTCAAATATATGTCATATGCTGCCTGGCTGTAGACACCCCAGCTGAATGCAGTCACATACTGCCTACACAGAGGCATTGCATGCCTGTTGTAGAAGGCCATGCCCAACACAGGAGTAATGGACATGCTCCACCCCAGAAAACTCAAATCCATCGGAGCTGTGAGAGTGAGAGATGTCAACCTCAACAAATAATGAAATAGGATGTGCTGGTGGGACAGATACATAATCCAGAGGCTCCCCACACCCTGGACCAGAATCCCACTCCATGTTAGGCAGAGCCCCTCACTGACACTCTTCAACAGGAATCTTGCCAAGTGGATGGATGATTGTAGAGTTACACTGGGGGTCTTCACTGTGTCATGTCCAGACAGAGGCACAGCAAAGCAAATCATAAATGGCCATAATATTCACATAGCAAGGGGTGGCAAAAGCCACACACACTCTGGCTAGGCTAACAAATGCCCTAGGGTGGATAGCCTAGTATGAACCTATGAACCTATGAAGATACAAATTGTACAGGACACTAAGGATAATCCCAAGGCTTTCACAACTGATGGTAGGAACCATGTTGGGAATTCACAGATATGCCCTGAATCACACAAATATCACAAACACACACACATATTGCCAACATACATCCTGACAGGTGCAGTGCAACCCCAGATGCAGAATATCTATCCCAGCAGACTGCTGGCCCCTGACATTGCAGATGCTGAGGTAACAGCCAACATCTACAAAGCAAAACACACAGCAGCAATGGTATGAGATGGTGTCCTGGGCTTAGTGCAACATGGACTCCAAGATGAATGGAATGCCAAACCACACTACTGCTCAATGTCAGCCTTACCACAGAATATGTACCCAAAGAGCAGTGTACAACAACAGTGGTCCTTCTCAACAAAGGTGTTGCCTGAATGGATACTGAAAACTACTACCCCAGAATCCTGAGAAGCTCGGTCTGCACAGCTATGGAAAGGATCAGCATGTACCACAGACATAAAGATATTGGGGACCTACTGACACCGGACCCTACCCAGTGTGGCTTTCTTAAGTGCAGATCCTGCCCCTAAACATGTTTGACTCAATTGAAACAGTCATTAAGGTCATTGATGAGGGCAATGTGGTCCACACAGCGTAGCTGGACCTTGCAAAGGCTTCTATACAATACCCTACGTGTTCATTATAGATAAGCTCACCAGCTTAAATATAAACCCTATGTCAGTAGAGGGGTTGCAAACCAGACCAAGGACAGAACAGACATGGTCAGACATGCTGCAGCCATGTCAGACTACAAACCAGATATAACTGGCATCCCACAAGGCTTTGTCCTGGGATCTCCCTCGTCTGGTATATATGTCCCATAGGTACAGGCAAACATGGAAGGACTGTGTCCGAACATGTTTGCAGAGGACTACAAACTGCTCACCACATATGATCCACCAGCTGACACAAGCATCCCACAAAAGGGCCACATAGAAACAGACAACTGGTGCCATAGCCATGTCAGCAAGCTAATTGCAGAAAGTGTATAGTCAACCCCGTGGATATACAGTAAGTGCCCACCAATTACCACATAGGTGTTAACCCATTATGTAGTTAACATGTAATGAGAGACCTGGGGACACAAGGTGATAGATATCCTGCATTGGACAAACATGTGCTGTAGTGTTTACAGAAACATACCATATACCCACCTAATCATGAAGGTTGTCAGATCTAGATAAGGGAGGTCATTGTGGCTCTGCAGTCATCCTTCATCAGCGGTACAATTGACTACAATAGCCCCTGTGGGATGTACCTCAGCAGACACCTCCATCAACCGTAAAGTCCCCAACAGTACCTCACCAGGAGTATCAAAGAGCTTGCACAGATGCCATGTGTTGCCTGTGTTGCTGGTATCAATAAACATGCTGCACCTTGTACAATCTGAATGGCAGTGAGCTATGCACATGAGAGACCTGAACCCCAGCACTGACTTACATAGGACAAGCTGTACTGCATGATCCATAACACAGAAGCCACCCCACCCATGAGTGAACCCCCAGTACAGGCTACCCATAGAGTCACTTATCAATCTTCCTCAATAGGAATCTTGATGAGTGGATGGGAGATGGTAGCTTTATCCTGGGTATCACTGTCATGTCACAGGTAGACAGAGGCACAGTATACTAACCATGACATATGTCATGGCAAACTCCACTTACAATGTGTGTTGAAGGACAAACACACTCTCCAACTAGCATTAGACATGGACTAGGGCACATCGCTAGTGTTTGCAAATGTACACCTATGTTGTGGAATACACTACCAATGTTGGACAAGCCTGGTTTAAGTAGTTCATATCTGAACAGAATGCAACATGGTCAGATGTACACAACTGGCCCCTAACCAGGCTGTTGTGCCCACTATCGAAATGTAAAGCAGTGATAGCACTAAAGCCCAGGATACTGTCCACCACAGTCAAAGTACTACCAGTACACTATACAGTACTACAGTGTTAGGTCAGTGTGAAAGGATGTTGACAACTGTATGCAAAGTATCCCATGCAAACACTGCAGGCACAGTATAATCCTGTTGTGTTCACACACAAAGCAGTTGTACAGTAACTACACAACATGACACACAACACACAACCATAAGCGGGTGATATTTGTTGAAGTTCACACTCATCCACAAATGTGGTGGGCTGCAGAGTCCAACATATGGAATGCTCACACTGGGCATGCTCACACACTTTGATAAATGAGACATATGTCAGACAACATGCCATGGGAAGGCTGAACTGGGCATGCTCACACACTTAGGCCAAATCTCAGTTTAGCAGTTGGACACACATATCTGGTATTTTTATGTGTTATTCCAGGAACCAACCACATTACAGCAGTCTGCCCAGTGCACACAGTTAAATGACTACAGAGACATACGTGATATAGTGGATCCCTCCCATATGCAAACATCTTCCACAGATGCACAAGTTGTTCATACAAACAGGGAATGCTATGGCAATAAAGATGTGCAAACAGTCTATCAGCAACAAATAATGTGCATTTGACAATTAAACATATGGGTGTAGAGGTCAACACTAGGCTGTTTGCCCTAGGGAATGACAGCTTAGCCAGAGTGTGCTTGGTGTCTGCCTCCCCACAGGATGCACATTCCCCTTTCTAAACACCGATGATGTCAGCACCCTATAAGTACAGCAGGAGAAAAGAAACTTCCCAGTAATGCGAATAGCGCGCTCTGCTAATGCGTCTGTCTCAAGTGTCATAACATAGTTAGGTAGGGGTTTGAATCCTGCAAATGCTCAGTGTGTGTGAGTGGGGTTGGTGTGTGTGTAAGTCTGTAGACGAGAAATGTCCCTTTTGGCAACTAGGAAAACACACTACAGGATGCACATTCCCTTTCTAAACACCGATGATGTCAGCACTCTATAAGTACAGCAGGAGAAAAGAAACCTCCCAGTAATGCGAATAGCGCGCTCTGCTAATGCGTCCGTCTCAAGTGTCATAACATAGTTAGGTAGGGGTTTGAATCCTGCGAATGGCAAGTGTGTGTGTTTGTCTGAGGGGGTTAGTGTGTGTGAGGGAAATGTCCCTTTTGGCAACTAGGAGAACAGACTACAGGATGCACATTCCCCTTTCTAAACACTGATGATGTCAGCACCCTATAAGTATAGCAGGAGAAGGAAACCTCCCAGTAATGCGAATAGTGCACTCTGCTAATGTGTCCGTCTCAAGTGTCATAACATAGTTAGATAGGGGTTTGAATCCTGCAAATGGCAAGTGTGTGTGTTTGGCTGAGGGGGGTTAGTGTGTGTGAGGACAATGTCCCTTTCGGCAACTAGGTGAACAGACTACAGGATGCACATTCCCTTTCTAAACACTGTTCAGCTGAAGGCCATGGCTCTGGCACAAGTTGTCTGTTTCTATGATGCCCCTTTGGAAGATGCTTGTGTCGGCTGGAGAGTCGATTATGGTGGCCAGTTTGCAGTCATCTGCATATTTGGTCAGCCACAGTCCGTCCGTGTTGGCCTGTACCTCCAATAAATATATACCAAACAAGAGAGGTCCCAGGACTGAGCCTTGTGGGACACAACTCGTAACTGGTTTGGAGTCTGGCATGGCTCCAGCAATTCTAACCATGTGGGTTCTGTCCTTGAGCCACTGTGCAATCCATCTAGTGACATAGGGGCTTATATTTAAGCTGGTGAGCTTCTCTAGAATGCCCAAGTGGGGTATTGTTGTGAAGGCTTTGCAAGGTCCAGGTAGGCTGTGTGAACCACCTTCCCTCGTCAATGGCCTTGGTGACTGTTTCAAAGAAATCAACCAGGTTAAACCTGGTAGTGCTGGTGTGCTCTCAGTAGCCCTGAACCAGGCATCTGTTACTGCACAGATATCGATGTTCTCCATGCCAAGGAGTGTTTTGGGTGCATGCATCTGGAGGTTTAGACTTCTGGCGTTGGGTAGCATTACTCTTAGTTTCTTATCCCTTGTGATACCTATGAAGGTGGGTTTGTCATTTGAGCCTTGCCTAACATAGGCACTATGGGGGTAGCAAGAGCCTTTGCCAATATCTGAAAGCCCAGGGGTGACAGGTGCAGGCCGTCCCTAGCAAAGCAGGTAGTTCAACAGAAGATGAATATGTGAAGGTGTAGTGCCTGTGATTAGTTAGCAGTAGCATATATGACTGCTCACGTGGACACATGCCAGGTAAGTCATATGCACTGTGTCACAGGCAATGTACATGTGAACAGGACAAACAGTGACATCCTGTCAAGTGGGACATGGACATACATATAGTAGGCTATGCAGATGGCACTAGGAGTCCACAGAAGCTCTATAACTATGCATTGCAGGTGTGATCAGTATTCCAGGGTAATTGCAAGCAAACATGCATGCAAACAAAGCTACAGTAAACAGGGCTGCATGTAGTCCATTGTACAACAAACAAGCTGTACCAGTTCCAGTAGGTAACACTGCAAATATGCAGGCACTATGCACATGTACATGGAAATACACGGGTCAGATGGCTAGGGTCCAGTCTCAGTGCACACAAGTGTACAGACCATGTACTGTCAGGATGTACAATAACTGGATAGAAACCCATGTGCTCATACCTGCAGTAATACACATGTCAAATAACAGACACTGAGCCTTCACTCAGTGGTTCCATACTTAGTAGGATGTATGCTACCTGGCCTGCCACCACAGTATCCCTGACATATATGGGGACTCTCCCTCCTGTGACAGTTAGTTATGTGTGTTGGGGCTGTCTAGCATGGTATGAGATGTGAGCATGCAGTGCTAGGGTGCTCCTGTGTGTCCTGTACCAGTCGTGTAGTACTGCACACATATCAACATCCTCAAACATCTGCATTGCAGAGTCTAGTGTGGGCAACATGCCACTTGCAATTTACATGTCCATCATTGTGTATTACTACATTCATTACCTTATCCCCTGTGCTACCTATGTATGTAGCCTTCTGTTGACATCATTACCACCAGTATGCCAACATGTGCAGATGATACACTATGGTACTTACCATGGGTGTAGACAACAGGACATGACAATCACACACTTACTGCATCAGGCATGCTGTGATATACCCACAATTAATTCAGCACACAGTACTGTTAACAACATGATACTATTACTACACATCTATGTGGTCACCCTGTGCATCAGCAACATGTTAACCTGTACCTGCACAGTTGTTACAGATTGCAGGAGGTGGCACAGTTTCATCATATGCACAGGGTGTGAACTTGGTATGCCTGAGTCAGCCACCGATACCACCAATTGACATGTATGTGTATGTGTGTTGGTGAGGGACAGCAGTAGAAGGTGGGGCAATGTTGATGCAGTGTGTGCGTGTATGTGGTAGCCCTAGGTGTTGTCAATTCGCATGTGTGTATGGATGCACACAGTTCCACCTCATGGCTGCCATATACTGGTGTTTGTGGACAGCCACAGACTGTACCTGCCAGGTCATACAGATCAGTGTCTCTGGCCACGGACACGGTACCTGTGCCTTGCAGGGGTGCAACGGACCGTATCCAGTACCAACCCAGACTGGGTACTGTCATCAGAAGCAGGTGTTCATTGACTGGACACAGATCCCTGTCGGGCCTGGCCAGAGCCATGTGCACGTGGTCTCCTGGGGCGGTCTGATGACAGCACAGACCCAGCATTGCTGGGGCTGCTGCTGGCACTACGGGCGCGCAGCCCTGTTGTCATCCGGCGACTGCCAGCTGCTGCTGTTGCTGGCATACGGCCACGCCGATGCCTCAACCGCCCACCATCGCCCTGGCTCATGGACATGTAGTTGTGGAACCGGTCTAATATGTCCCCACAATGTCTGTCTATGACATCGGTGAAATCACGGATGGCAGCCGCAATGTCACGCATACTGTCAGTCATGGCTGTGCGACATGCTGTCAGCTCCCTCAGACCCTGTCTGGTGTACCGTTCCATACGTGACTGTGCCTGCATGACAGCCCGAAACATAGCTGAGGTTGTAAGACCTCTGTGGGCACGTCTGACAGGGGCAGTACGCCCACGGATGCTCCACGAGAACCCCTGGACATCTGTCTGTGTGGTACCATCTCTGGGCCATGCCCATGGCTGCTGTGTGGGGAGGCATGTGCCACAGATACCACATTACCCTGGTCAATGCCCACTGTATGCTGTCCATCACCTAGGGACATTGGTGACAAAGGGTGTATTGGCAGGATAACTGTGCGCATTGATGGGGTCGACAGCTGTGTACTGTCAATCGGCTGACCAATGGCGGACCCTGGCATACTTTCCTGTGCCATTACACAGATGTCATCATTATCAGTACCCACGGCACCTGATTCAGGTTCCCTGCTACATGACACCAGAGCAGCAACAGAACCTGTGGGAGGGAAACAGGAAACACAGTTTACAATGTCTACACATTACCAGCGATGCACACATGCACAGGTGCACAAATGCACACATGCACACATGCACACATGCACACATGCACACATGCACACATGCACAGGTGCACACATGCACACATGCACATGCACGCATGCACACATGCACATGTGCACACATGCACACATGCACAGGTGCACACATGCACACATGCACACATGCACAGGTGCACACATGCACAGGTGCACACATGCACACATGCACACATGCACAGGTGCACACATGCACACATGCACACATGCACACAGTTTCACACAATTGTACAGTACTCAGTATGCGTGATATCAACACACAGACACAGACACACCTACATGCATACAAAGAGCACTACTAAGTGAGCCAAATAGTACTATTACTATCAACACTATTACAGGAATTGTTAATACACACTCACCAGCATGGATAGGCTGCATTGCTGTTATACCAGAGGGTCCTGCAGGCGTGAAGAAACTAATGTCAGTGGGCACAACTGTGCCATTGTTACTGAGTATGATACAGGTCAGTAGTACAACAGTCGCCTTTCACAGGTCAGCTGCTAATATTGAGGATATCACACTTGCACATTAAATACTATGGTGACAGCTACAAACCAAGGACACACCTCACACATGCATTAACTACCAGTGTACACAACAGTCAACTATACATATGGCATATTACCTGCACGTTCACTGTCTTGCTGCTGTGTGGCTCCAGCCTCCATCATAATGCATGTCTGCTGCTGTTGTTGTTGCTGGCGGACTGGAGCCACTACACTCATGAGTAGTCCCTCCAGTCTGGTGAGTGGGGATGTGTAGCCACCCACCACCTGTGGCGACCTGTTGCCTGTGGATATCCGGCACGCTGACGGACATGTCTGATTAAATCACTGCAGTGATGTCGTACCTGCTCATATGTCCTATTATGCGTGCCTATGTCATTTACCCGACGGACAAGGTCTTGCCACAGTGCAGCCCTCTCCTGCTGATTCTGGCTGGTGCGGGAAAAGAGTATTGCATAATCCGCACCAGGCTCTGGTGTATCTCCTCATCCTCAGCTGTGGAGTAGGTGGGATTCCGGGTGGGCCATGTACCTGAGAAAGAAAATAACCTGGTATCAGCAATATATGTCAGCAGAATTTGGCACACATACTACACATGCTACTCGACTGTTATGATACAACATATCTCACATATGTAGCATCTGTCTGTCTATTGGTGGATACACATGTAGATGGCCAGGTATCAGTGCTCAGCCAGCAACTGTGCAACAGTACCTGGCAGACTCCATACGACATACTACCAAACCCCAGCAGTCAGAACACTGATTCAGGTCAAGAGCACCTCCTCACTCTGGGGTTTGTATCTAGGTACTGTATGGCCTACATCATCAACTACTGTGAGCTGACCACACACTGATTGCCCTGGATATACATATCCCACCTCCACCACCAGCACAAACGACTATAGTGCATAACATTACAGATACAAACTTTACACTTTGTAACAGTGACATGGTATCCTTTCAGCCCACTGGGCCAGTGGCAGATACAACCCACAATGCTGACCCCTACACAATTGCTTTCTACAGACATCTCCGAGAATGCATGGATCATGCAATCCCATATATGACCAAGACACTCTCCACAAAGGGACAGCATCCTGTCTGGTGGACCCCAGCCATAGACAGATTGTATTACAGAAGATGGAAGCTACTGCAAGACAGAGCATAATTCCATAAAGGGAGGGCATGTCTGAGCAGCACTAGTAAGGATCTATTTTCCATCATACAAAATACATGGGCAACTTTGAGAGGGAAATCAAGAGGGACACTACAGATAACCAGAAGGCCTTCTTCAGTTATGTTAGCAACCTGGTCAGGATCCATCCTCTATGCCCATAGGTAGTACACAACAACAAATATTTCACTGACACCACAGATATCGACAACATTGTGGCAGACAGGTTCAGTGCAGGTGTCACACCGCCCTCTCCCCCAAAATAAGGCATAGTTATCCCAGCTGACTGTAACCTCCCTGTCATCACAGATGTCCAGGTGAGAGCCACCCTCAGGACAGCAGAATACACAACATGGATGGGACCTGATGGTATCCCCAGTTGCATGCTACATAAACTCTGACAGGAGCTAAACACACATATAGAAGTGCTATGTAACACTAGCCTGACTACAGGATATGTACCTGTACACTGGCGCACAGCAGCAGTGGTTCCACTCCACGAAGGAGGCACCTCAACATACCAATACAATACAACACAATACATTACATTACAATACAATACTATACAATATGCTATTGCCACTGGGACTACAGCAGCATACTGTTCTGCTACCCTGACCATTGTGACACATGTGGTGTGATGGTACCTGCTGCTGTCACACAGTTACACAGGGTGACTCATATGGCATATTACCTATCTGACTAACATTCAGCAGGGGTATGTGTGACATGTACTCATGGGGAGTCTTGCTTCTTAACACTGTGTGGTTTATTGCAGGGTATGTCTTATCTGTGGGTAGGAACTCTTACCTCCACATGTGCACTCTATTGCAGTGGCACGGATGACACACAGCAGACATTTAGGTTGTGGATGGTGTGAGGTGTTACTATGGTTGTTGGACATCTGTCATGGGTGTGACTTACATATGTAAATCCGGAGTGGTAAGCTCTATGTGGGTAGCATATGTGTACTCTGTGGTGTTGTCAGTCACTGTGCATTGGTAATGTGTTTGAGTGCATTGTCACAGTGTTGTACATGTCACTGTGTCCTTCTCCATATCTGTAGCTGTCATGTGAGGTCCATACCATGGCATCCATTATGTGGTGTGGAGGGTACACCGACCTACATGTCCATAGCTGACACACCATGTCCGCTGACACATACCATGTGCAGGTATTCCAGGGATAGTGTGCCACTGTGAATATCATTGGGGCCACTATTGTACACATTTATGACCCTGTTCACCCCTGACACATGCAGTGGTGGGCAGCCAATCACATATCTGGTGGTTACTGGTGTAGGTGATCTGTAATGTGGTATGGTGCTCGGTTTTGACACTGGTGTTCACTCCATGCCTTTGTCACCAGGCACCTGTTGCAATACATCTGTACACATGTGCCTCACTCAGAATTTATATACATCTCTCTCTCTCTCTCTCTATATATATATATATATATATATATATATATATGTATATAGATATATATATATATATATATATATATATATATATATATATATATATATGTCCATATACATATACACATATATATATTGATGTACATATATTGCTATAGATGTGGAGGGGGGGACAGAGGGGTGTGAGTGACAGAGGGGTGGGACAGGCTGTGTTGCAGGTCGTCATATACAGTCATACCTGTAGGTAGTCAGATCAGTCTGTCTATGTATATGTATCTACATATATCTATATCTGTATGTGTGCATTACATAGATATGTTTGTACAATATTCTATCTACATCTGTCTATGTATTCCTACATCTCTCTCTCTATGTATGTATACATATATGCATATCATATATATATATATATATATATATATATATATATATATATATATATATATACACATACATATGTTGACATACATACGTATCCATATGTTAGACAGGTATATCAACATATTTGTCTACCATACTGTATACACACACTAACATACTGCTAAACATACATAACTGTGAAACCTACTTTGTACATGGCACTACAACCTACAATCAAACAACATTGATATGTGCACATAGATGCTCTCACATACAAATGTATGTACAGCCTTCACTGATAGTTGCTGTATGTCCCCTGCCCTTTACACATCTTCATATACATATGGATACAGACCAATGACACATATGGAGGGTTCACAGTATGTAGACCTTTATAGTATTACTTTACATTACCTGTGTTTGTCACAGCTGCTTGTGTTGCTGTCTGGTTTTCTGTCCTGCTGCTCCACTTCCCAGTTGTCAGCTTTCAGGTAGCTGTTGCTGAACAATTTGTTTCTGTCTGCTTAATTGCAGTTTTCTCTGTCTCTGTCTCTGTCTCTGTCTCTCTCTCTCTGTCTGTCTCTCACGTCCTTCTCAGGGTGCAATGAAAGTATTGCATGTGTGGACATGGAGTACAGCATACTTTTGTAGGTATCTGCATATGCCCATGTGATGGCCTCTGCACCAATTGTTAGCCAGCATTTGCTAATTGCATGCAGCCAGTTGTGTACTGATTGCAGTTCTCACTGTGATTTCAGAACAGTGCTATAAAAAGGTATGTGAAATAGGCATAGCCCTTTCAGATTTTAAGGGCAGGGACCATGCTGTTATGCTGTGGACAAAGTTCTGTGAGTGTAAAGGTTGGTATCTCTCTCATATTTCCAGGTGTGTTGTAGATTAACATTCCTCCATTCATTTCTCCAGTTTCCTGTACTAACTGTGTATGTACACTGACACCTACAACTACTACTACTGTTAATGTGTGTGTGTGTGTGTGTGTGTGTGTGTGTGTGTGCTTTCCTTTCACTTTTGCTTGCACTTTGTTGCTAAGGCTTCAATAGTTGCCCTTTACAGTCACTACTTGTATGCCTGCTAGGTGTCTTGACTGTAGTGTGCTGCTGTAGCTTTCCTATTGTCCATGTACATTCACACCTTGGAATGCTTGCTATATCTGCTAGGGTGTTACAGCATGCAGTGTGGTCTGGCCATGGTGTGGGCCTTGACATCTATTAGGGTATTTGAGTATGCTGCTGAGCAGGCCCCAGAGACTTTCAGGTTCATCTGTTATGTGCCTCATGGAATGGTACATATCAGTGGGATACACCCATTAAAATGTCTGGTATGCTGCAGTTGTGACTGTGGGTTAGCATGAGCATATGTATTACTACACTTTTCTGCCATGCAAGTGGTGAATACTTTCAGGACTCCATAGTTACCATTGCATGTGTTACACCTTTCTGCCTACTGTTTGTACATTTCACATGGGGTCTGTGGGGCATCCCTGTAAGTCATTCACTGTTGCTATGTCTAGGCTCTTAACTATTCAAATATGGTGGTGTCAGACCCATCATGTGTACAGATATTTGCAGGTTGTCCACATTTCTGCCTCATATTTTGGTCAATATCTCATGCACACCTTTTTCTGGCAAGTCACTCTGGGCTCAAGTCAGAATATGGTGACAAACATTCAAGTTTCAGACTGCATACCCTTCCAAACATCCCACAAAGTGCAGACCCTGTTACTTTCTGAACTGTCTGCGTTTGTTGTAACATTATTTGTAATGTGTCCCTGGTTTTGGGCCTTTGCTCCACATATTTTATTACTTGGTCCAGATGTGTTCCTGTAAGAGGTTTTGGGGTATGGGCAGTGCTTATCCTGCTGTGAGTATGTGTGTGTCTTGCAAGGTGCTATAGTGACATTATTACCTACTAGCTTCCAACTAGCATGGCTGTTTCTGTTCACACACTACTATTATGGAAATCCACTAGTTTTGATAGTAATTCTAAATGGCATGCTTTGTGTACTACACATCTATATTCCCTTTACATTCATTCCTACTATTACATGATATATTTATTTTAGCACAATGTTCTTGTATAAGAGTCATGGCTTAGTGGTAAGTCATGCAGACTACTGTTTCCAAAGACCTGGGTTCGGGACTCACAGTGGGATTTTCTTTTGCTTTTGAGCTGAGTACAGGACCTGTCAATCAAAGTGACTAAGGCACTTTTAAGCAGTTGTAACCGGGTTAGCGCTGGTTTGCACAGAGCTCACGCATGCGCACTGGCGGTTAGCTCCGCGCACACAAGCGCACACCCGATTACAACCGCTTAAACGTGCTTACTCTTAAGACACCAGCTATTTTCTTTGAAAGAAAAGAAAATGGGGAGACAGGAAAGTGGTGAAAAAGGGGTCACAAAGAGGGTAAGACAGTAGGGAAACAAGCTTGGGATGTGCAGGAGGGATGTAGGTAAGGCCCATAGCTGCCCATTTCTTCATCAGCAACAGCTGTGCATATGTATGTAATTTGGTGTGACATTTGAAACCTTCCACCCCTGAGAGAGGTGTCAGGACAACAATAATACTTGTTGTACAGCCAATTGTAATTGATAGGTTCCATGTCCAGTAGACATGTGTGCGGAATGGGCAGCTATGTATGGGGCGTAATTTTTTGTGGGTACAGAGTGCCCTTTTTTTTTTTCAGGTGAGAGTGGTATGTCAGGTGAAGGAAGTCGGTACAGCTGGGGAGGTAGGTTGGGTAGGTAAACAGACAAGACAAACAAGACGCATACAGGGGCAGTGTATGACATGTGTGGGGGGGTTACACAATTGACGGGGACGGAGGTATGGATATCCAGAGCCCATGAGCCCACAGATGGCAACAGTGGAACTGATATCCCCACCCATAGGCAGTTGCCACTGTTCCTTCACTGCCCAGGACAGGGCTGTGCTGGGGGCTGTGTAGGCGGGGCAACAGGCATGCCCGTTAGTTGCACCACCCGTGCCTCGAGCTGGTGTAGGGGCTCGAGAACAGAGTCCCGAATCTCCCTACGCACCACAGTCCGGACGCTACGGAGGGTGAGTGGTGGTCCTCCTCTGGCCACACTTGCAGAGGGGGGGAGAGCCCCATCCCCTGCAGCGCTTCCACCTGCAGGTGGCACAGGGCCACCAGAGGAGGGTCCGGACTCGGCACTAGTGCCAGGTGCACTCGCCAGCTGAGGTGGGAGAGGTGGGTCCGCTGGAACCCGCCTTCCCTGTCGTACTATGTTTTGCATTATGTCATGACAGTTTGGGTTAGTGACATATAATACCATTCACAATTAGTTGTAACAGCATGCATTAGTATTCCCATTAACCAAACACCCAGATATTCACACCATTGAACAGCGTGCATAACACATGCATAATTTGAACAGAAATACACAGTCCAACAACATGCAGGGTTAATTGATGGCAACAGGCCATAAGGTGTGGATGTATGAACAGGGCAGATGCATCAACAGACATGCAAATATATATGACCCAACAGGACAAACGTCCAGGGGTGTTAATTGTGATTGCACATACCATTTTCACGTGGAATGGGTTATATGTGGTTATAGGGTGGGGTGAAGAAAGTAATATTAACACCTTGAATAACAATACATATGCTGTACATTTCTAATAGCTACAGTTATATACACACTACTGTTCTAACTACAGTTTCCTATATGATAACTATTTCAACTTGGTGATAGGACTGTTAATGCAACATCAATATACATTTTATGGTTCTTCATACACATTCATATCTAGCTTTGTTCAGCTACATCAGGGCTACATTTGTTTTATATAGCTGTAGACAAGTGTGGATGTTTGGTATATCAGACAAACATCCTATCTGCATATTGCAGACTGAGAGCAACATATCCTGATTTTGGGATACACATTCCAGATGCAGCAACACTTTGAACAGATTTTGCTGTTTGGTTTTGAATCTCACATGCATTTCATTCTGTCTTGACTGCAGTATACTTTATTCAGGGGTTATTACTACTGTATTGCTGGATTCATGGCACTCACACTCTCTCACTTGCTTTCATTTTACTATTCAGGATGGTACTTCTAGGCTTTATTGACATGTTTTAACAGTAGTTATTACAATCCTTTCCAGCAGTCTCACTTCTGTCATGTTTCAGTATTTCCACAGGGATATATTTCACACATGTGATTTCATCATCTTCTGCAGCTATACTTTTCAGCCTGCTGCAGGTTGTGTACTATTTTCTTACAGGCAGGGCATTTTTATTTCAGAATATATGTCGGACAGTTTCATGTTTAGGTTAAACTTACAGGCTGAAAACTCTTGTAATCAAGCAATACTTGCATACACTTTCACACTGTTACTTGCAGATTTTATTCCTTACTGACTACACTGCACTCTTTTGCTGACTGTCATACTTTTATATTTCTTTACAGTTACTGGTAGTGGATTACTGACCTGCCTGGTGGCAACCGCACCAGCCTATCGCCATAGGCTCTGCGGTTCGCAGAACGGACACCTGCAGCTGTAATATAAATGAAGTAATATTGGAATACACATCTCCATAATATCAGCTAGTTTAATTTCTTACATACATAATTAAATGTTACTTACTCAGTAGTGGGGCATTGGGTGTTTGCTGGGCCTCCTGGATCCAAAGGTTCAGTTGGTCCTGCTTGCGTCTCTTCAGGTCCGCATGGTGGTGACGGACCTGCTCACCAGTCCTTGGAATCCCTGTGGCACTGGTGAGATCATGAGCCAACCGGTCCCACGCCTCAGCCCTGTATGCTCCCCAGAGGACCTGGCCCTGCATGAGTTGGGCCTCATGATTATGGACTAGGAGCCAGACCATGTACCTGGACTCCTCAACACCCCACCTCTGTGCTCGAAAGCGACTACCCTCTCCTACTCCTGTCATTCTGCCTGCAGGTCAGTTCTACAATCGTTTATGCTGTGTATTCCCGCCTATGGGGCTTATATAGTCCACTTTTCCTGCGCATATCTGTGATTGGCCATTTTGGAATTGTATCAACTTCAGTAAACCTGCATTGTCATGCTCTAGTTTGTATTCATTCCTATATATTAGCTATTATTGCATTTACAGGTACTGCTGTCATGGCTTAGTGGTTCTGTACCTTGACTATGGTGTATAGTATCCTGGGTTCGAACCTGGCCACTGCTTTTTATTTTTCATGACTGTCTAGACATGCTGAGGGGTGTGTCTGTGTAAAGGCAGTTTTGATACGGCTTGCTCAACGTTGCCCGTCGGTTAGCTCGTTTGCACGGTGCGCAGCTCCACGCAAACGGGGTACACTGCTTTAAGCCTCATTTGGCCATAGGCACGCATATTACGCTTAGCTCAGTTTGGGGCACATAGATTTAGCATGTTAAACCACTGCTCAGCTACGGGCACTCATTTTGCACCAGTTAAACCACTGCTCATCTACGGGCACATGTACTCACTCTGTTAAACTGTAGCTCAGCTATGGGCATATCTGGCATTTTTCTTCTTTTGTTACCTCACATGTCTTCAATATAAATGGGCTATTTCATTACATTTTACATAACTTGTGGTTTTATGTGTACATATTTGTCAGGGACTTGTTTCCTGCTTATTTTGAAAAAAAAAATTGGTGTTGTGGGGGCTCGAACCATGAATGCCTGCTCTGCAGCCAACATCTCTACCACTACGCTATTGCTTCCTGGCTTATTTTGCATATTTAGTTCTTATATGCTTTCCCACTGACTGCTAACTGTAGCTGCGCTTACGGCACGCCCAAGCAAACGCACTCACGGTTAAACATCTTTACAATTTAAAAAAATATATAACATGTTCATTTATATATATTTTATGTTCATAGTCTGTGGGGGCATGTGTTGTGTTGTGTTTATTCACATTTCCGTGGACTCTGTTGTGGGTGTTTACTTTGGGCACTTTTACACTTCTGGGGGCGTGTCCGCTTGCAGGGCTCAGCCTACGGACACGCCCCCTACTGTCTTACACGAACCGTGTTAGACTTAGGTGTGATTCAGCATGCTCTCATGAATATGCAAAGCATGCTGACATCACTCCGTTTAACTGCAGCTTCCGTGTAAGAGTTATAACTCTTACACGGAGGCTTCGTGAATCCTGGGGTATGTCTTTACCAATTATAAACAGCGTGGTATATACCTCACTCTGGGACATTGTAAAAAAAGTTGTACACCACTTTCCTCCCCCTTCCCCCAGCTTACCACTACCTCTCGGACATTATTTCAGTTTTCCACCTGAACTTCTCAGTTGTAGCCACTAAACTCAGATCACTCCCTTTACACACTTAACAGCTATGGGCAGTTATAAAAAATATTTTTCTCATAGTTTCATAGTAGTGTACTAGGCTATCTGCCCGGGGGCATTTATAAGCCTAGCCAACAGTGATGTGGCTTTACGCCACCCCATACTATATAGTTGCGCCTCTCTAGTAGTGACACAGGTAGAACCCCATTATTTAGTAAACTATACCTCGGTCTAGTAGTGACACTGAGGTCACTCCCGGGGTAAACTTGCGATCTCCCATCCATGCATCGAGATTTTTCTTGAACAGTGCCAATGAAGGGCTCTGTCTCACGTGAACTGGGATTTTGTTCCAGAGTATGGGTAACCTCTGTGTTATGAATCTATCCCTCCAGCATGTTCTATTCATATTTGTGCAGAGGTTGAAATCTTTAGCTCGTGTGGTTCTGGTGGATTTGGATTTTTGAGATGGAGCATGTCCATCAATTCCTGGTTGGACATGGCCCTGTATGTTAGGCACAAATCACCTCTGAGCAGGCGGTATGCTACTGAATAGAGCTGGAGTTTCTTTAATCTAGCTGGATAAGGCACATGTTTTAGACCTATGATCCTCTTGGTGAGGTACTTCTGGGGTCTTTCCAGTTGTTGCATGTGCCGGGTGAGATACATCCCAAATGGAGCATTATATTCAATCATGGGCCTGACAAGGGAGGAATACAGAGGTACAATGACCTCCTTTGATCTGGATGAGAATCCTTCATGATGAGATGGGCAAGGTAGAAAGTCTTTCTGACCACTTTGGCAACATGGTTGTCAAAGGAGAGGTCACTATCGACTTGAGTCCCCAGGTCTCTGATTACATCTTCTGTATTCAGTGGGTTATTGTCTACGTGATAGTTTGTGGGTACTTTGTTTTCCCAAAGGGGATGACTATACATTTTTGGCGTTAAGTTTGAGGCCATGATTCCGCACCAGTTGTCCGTTTCAGTGAGACCTTTCTGTAGGATGTGTGTGTCGGCAGGTGAATCCACTATGGCACCCAGTTTGCAGTCATCTGCAAACTTTGTCAGCCATAATCCTTCCATATTTGCTTTCACATCCGAGAAATAAATGCCGATAGGAGTGGACCCAAGACTGAGCCCTGTGGGACACCACTTGTGACGGGTTTTGAGTCTGACATGGCTCCAGCAATTTTAACCTTATGGGTTCTGTTTTTAGCCAATTTGCTACCCATCTTGTGACATATGGATTTACATTTAGGCTGCTGAGCTTGTCAATGATGCCAGAGTGTGGTATTGTGTCAAAGGCCTTAGCCAAGTCCAAATAGGCAGTGTGGACAGCCTTGCCCTCATCGATGGCACTAGTGACTGTCTCAAAGAAGTCAACCAGGTTTAAGAGGCAGGATCTGCCTTTTACAAAACCGAACTGTGTGGGATCAAGGGTCTGTAGATCCCCAATGTCGCCATTTATGAGTTCCATGATGATTCTTTCCATAGCCTTACAGATCAGGCTGGTCAAACTTATGGGGCGGTAGTTACCTGGGTCAGTAGAATTTCCCCTTTGTGGAGTGGGACCACTGTTGCTGTGCGCCAGTGTTCAGGTACATATCCTGTAGTGAGGCTAAGATTGAATAGAGTTCTTAGGGGTGGGTTTAGTTCATCTTGAGTTCACGTAACACGCAACCGGGGATACCATCGGGTCCCATAGATGCTGTGGTTTTTGCCTTGTTGAGTGCTGATTTCACCTGTGTGTCTGTGATGACAGCTAGGTTACATTCAGCAGGGATAGTTACTTCATCTTTAGGGGTGAGGGAGGGAGAAATTTGCACTGAACCTCTCTGCCAGAATGTTGGCAATGTCAGTAGGGTCAGTGAATTTTTGTCATTGTGTACTAGCTCAGAGCATATCTGAGAATTTCCTCCCAAGGTTCTGACATAATTGAAGAAGGCTTTGTGATTGTCTTTGGTATCCTTGGCAATCTTTTTCTCAAAGTTTGCTTTAGATGTTTTATGAGAGAGCGTAGTTTTTACTTGTGCTGATCAGGAAGCCTTTCACTTGTGGGATTTGGCTCTGTCCTGCAGTAGCTTCCTTCTTTTGTTGTACAGTTTGTTTATAGCGGGGTCCACCAAACCGGTGTTTTCCTTGGTGGAGTGGGTCTTGGTTTTAGTTGGGATTGCCTGATCCATGCATTCCTGGAGATGTCCGTAGAAGGCTTTGTGAAGGATTCAGCATTTTGGGATGTGGTTTCCATTAACCCAGTAGGCTTAAAGGATATCATTTCTGACTTAAGGAGCGCAAAGTCAGCTTTTGAAAAGTTTTTCACTGTAGTCTTTTGTTCTGGGGGTGGGTGTGGGATATGTACATCCAACGTGATCAGTTTATGATCAGATCTTACTAGTGAGGGTTTATATTCGGCGGAGCATTTGGACCCCATGTTTGTGATAATCAGGTCAAGTATATTATCTCTCCTCGTAGGAGAGGTGACCAGTTGCTCCATAGCATTTGAGTTTATGAATTCCAGGAATCTTTGGGCCAGGGTGTTAGGGCTAGAATAGTGGGCCCAGTCTATGTTGGGGTAATTGAAGTCACCCAATACGATGGTGTTTGGTGTGACATTCATATCCTCCAGTGTTTTCAGGAATGCTTGATGGGATTCCTGGGATTGGGAGGGTGTTCTATAACATGCGACCAGTTGTATGGCAGTTTTGCCTATGGTGAGTAAAACTTGTATGGTTTCTGATGCTTCATGAGTAGCCACCAATCGAGAGGTGTAGGTGTCCTTTATGAAAATGGACACTCCCCTCCTTGTGGTTCGGCCTGGAACTTGAGGCCGAAACGCATGATATGAGGTATAGCCTGGTAGCTGGTGTGCTCTCAGGAGCCTTGAACCAGGTTTCAGTTACTGCACAGACATCGATGTTCTCCATACTGAGAAGTGCTTGAGTGCCTGCATCTTGAGATTTAGACTTCTGGCGTTGAGCAGCATTACCCTTAATTTTTTCCATTTTGTTTTTATGGAGGTTGAGTTGTGCTTTGAGCAGTGCCTGAAAAAGGCACTATGGGGGTGGCAAGAGCCTTGGCCAGTATGGGGAAGCCCAGTGGTGACAGGTGCAAGCCATCCCTTGCGAGCAACGTGGCTTGTCCAGCATATCATCCCAGGCTGACAGACATTGGATCCCCTAGAATGACACCAGTGATTAAGCCAATTGTTAAAACTGATCATTTTGTCTTTGTACTGAGGCATCATTCTTGGCGAGGGCAGGATGCTGCTCAGGGTCAGGGTCATACCAGTCTGGGCTACATAATCGGAGAGCTCCTCAATGTCTCTTTTCATGTAGTCCAGGGAGTGCGTCTCAGGTCATTCACACCCGCATGGACAATGACTGAATCATATTTGTACTTGCTTTGGAGTGACCTGAGTGCGTGTATAATGTGGCGGATCCTAGCCCCGATAGGCAGCTCACCGTTACCCTCTCCTTATTCAGCCTGGTAAGTGGAACATCGGTGTGTCTGACTATAGAGTCACCTATTACTAATGTCTCTGGCATAGTATTTTGCCTTAGGGGCTGTGATTGTGACACACCTGTTGCTTGAGGTATGTGTTGTAGGTGTTGTGTTTTGTGGGGTGTATTTCTGGGTGTCTGCTTTGGAGGCCTCTGTTGTTTTGGTAAGTTTTTTACAAGAGCCTCCGAGTATGTCTTTGTGTTTTTATGTGTTTGGTTTGCATTGGTGGTGGTTATATGTGTGACTGGTTTTGCTTTGGGTGTGGGTACCATCTCTTCCTGACTGGTCTTGCCAGTCCTGAGTTGAGAGAGTTCAGCCTCCAGTCTGGCTATATAGTTGCATCTCTCACAAGTATATGTGTTAGTAGGAAGGAGGAGAGGGTTGTCTGTGTACATGAGACAATTGTAACATTGTCTTAAGATTCCCAGATTAACCATCATTTCCTAAAATCTCATTTATCTTGGACCGTACAACTGATGAACTGGTTAAACAGGTACCTGAATGATAATTTAGGGCCCTCAGTTCTCCTCCACCTCTTTCTTTCTCTTAATGAGTTATCACTTTTACCCCATTCTCTCTCAATCTCTCTAATCACAGTTTTTGCCAGAAGTTCCCTATTCACAGATAAAACACTATATTCAGCATACAAGTGAACACATTCCAGAATCTAGGCTAAGCCCACATTCGACTTCTCTACCAGCATCCATCTACAATCCTTATAAAAAAATTTCTGGTCAGCCACAGGCCTGCTATTCCA
>NC_056729.1:1740778989-1740781489 GCF_019279795.1 Protopterus annectens | reverse complement strand
ATACACACCACCAGTCTCACATAGACCTACTAAACCAACACCAGCAAATAACACACATGAATACATGAAAACATACTCGGAGGCTCTAAATAAAAATCTTCAAAAGCAACAGAGACCTCCAAAGCAGACATCCAAGCAACCTCCACACCCCATCACCAACCATGAAACACATACTTCACATAATCAGTGTGCCAAGCAATCACAGCCCTTAAGGCAAAATAACATACCCAACACACTATAGTACTAATAGGCGACACTATAGTTTGGCACACTGATGTCCCACTAACTAGGCTAGACAAGGAGAAGGTTACAGTTAGCTGCCTGTCAGGAGCCAGGATCTGCCACATAACACAAGCACTCAGGTCACTCCAGAACAAGTACAGATATGACTCTGTCATTGTCCATGTTGGTGTGAATGACCTGAGATGTACCTCCCTGGACTACATGAAAAGAGACATGGAAGAGCTCCCTGATCATGTAGCCCAGGCTGGTATGACCCTAACCCTGAGTAGCATCCTGCCCTCACCAAGAATGATGCCACAGTATAAAGAAAAAATGATCAATTTCAACAATTGGCTAAGTTTCTGGTGTCATTCAAAGGGGGATCCAGTATCTGTCCACCTGGGATGACATGCTCGACAAGCCACATTGTTTTGCAAGAGATGGCTTGCACCTGTCATCCTTAGGCTTTCAAATACTGGCCAAGGCTCTTGCTGCCCCCATAGTACCTTTTTTAGGCAAGGCTCAAAAGACAAACCCACCACCACAAATAGCACAAGTAACCAAAAACTGAGGGTAATGCTACTCAACGCCAGAAGTCTAAACCTCAAAATGAATGCACTTGAGGCACTCCTCAGTATGGAGAATATCGACATCTGTGCAGTAACAGAAACCTGGTTTAAGGCTCCTGAGAGTACCCCAGCACTACTAGGCTATAACTCATACCATACCTTTCGGCTGCAGAACCAGGACCGAAACGCAAAAGGCGGCGGTGTATCCATATTCATCAGGGATACCCACACCTCCAGGTTAGTGGGGCAGCACAGTGCATCAGAGATCATCCATGTACAACTAACAATGGGCAAAATTGCAATCCAAATTGTAGCTTGCTACAGATCACCCACCATGACCCAGGACCCCCATTCCATATTTCTGGAGACACTGAAAAATATGAAGGTCCTATCAAACACCTTAATACTGGGTAATTTCAATTACCCAAACATAAACTGGGAGAACTACTCAAGTACTAACTCCCTTGCCCAACGCTTCCTAGAATTTATAAACTCAAATGCCCTAGATCAGCTAGTCAATACCCCCACCAGAAGGAACAACATATTGGACCTGGTCATCACCAACATGGGCGACTGGTGTTCCACACCGGAGATCAACCCCTCGCTGGTTAGATCAGACCATACACTAATCACTCTGAATATCCACATTCCGCCCCCACCCCCAATCAAGGAAACCACTGTGAAAAACTTTTCAAAAGCAAACTTCACATTACTTAAGACCAAGGTGGAAAGGTTCACAGCCCCTATGCTAAAGGACAATGCTGTCCAAGCTGCTGAAACCTTTAGAAAGGTACTCTGTGAGCATCTGCAGGAATGCATGGATCATGCTATCCCAAGTAAAACCAAGAATCACTCCTCCAAGAAAAGGAAACCAGTCTGGTGGACCCCTGCCATAAACAAGCTATACAACAGAAGGAGGAAACTAGTACAGAAAAGAGTAAAATCTCAAGAAGGAAAGACATCACTGATCAATATCAGCAAGAAACTACGATCCCTCATTAAATCATCCAAGGCACGTTTCGAAAGAAAACTTGCCAGTGACTCCAAAGATAACCACAAAGCATTCTTTAGCTATGTCAAGAACCTAAGTGGAAACTCTCAGATCTGCTCTGAGTTAGTGCAGAATGGCACAAAATACACTGAAGCGACTGATATTGCCAACATTCTGGCAGGCAGGTTTAGTGCAAACATCACCCCCCCACCCCCTAAAGGGCCGATAACCATACCAGAAGAATGTAGGGCCCCGCCAATCACTAATGCACAGGTTAAAATAGCCCTATCCAAAGCTAAAAATACAGCTTCAATGGGACCAGACGGTGTCCCAGGCTGTCTTTCAAGAGTTCCAAAATGAACTAACCCCTCACCTAAATACACTGTTCAAACTCAGCTTCTCTACAGGCTATGTACCCACAAAATGGCACACAGCAACAGTTATCTTGCTCCACAAAGGTGGAGCCACAACGGCCCCCTGGAACTATCACCCTATAAGCCTGACTAGCCTGGTCTGCAAGGCTATGGAGTGCATCATCATGGAACTCATTAAAAGAGACATTGGGAATCTCCAAACCTTGGACCCTACCCAGTTTCGCTTTGTTAAGGGCAGATCATGCCTCATAAACCTGGTGGACTTCTTTGAGACAGTTACTAAGGCATTAGACGAGGGAAAGGAGGTCCACACAGCCTACCTAGACCTCGCAAAGGCTTTCGAC
>NC_056729.1:1740763989-1740773989 GCF_019279795.1 Protopterus annectens | reverse complement strand
AATCATTACCCCCTATGCAAGTACTCAACCATAGTTATCAAGAAGAACAGCATACCTATTTTAATGCTCCACACAATGCCCCATTTATCCAAACTGACACCCAGGCAATTTCCTTCAGGTCTTACAGCAGCTCTTCTAGCAGCCTGTGATGGATATTAATGATGAAGTATCAACATTTTCATATGCCCTTTAAAACAGAGCAGACAATGACACTGACAACTAACTGAACCACCATAACAAGCATAATCACTTAAAGTTCCATAACCAACAAACCTAAGCTAATATAAACCGTATCTAATTTATGTTACACAATGAAGCCCTAGATGCTAATCTAACTCAAAACCTTTATTAAAACAATATCAAAATGACTAGGTTGAATGTCTTCCATCTAAAAGTCAAAATACTAGTACAACCTGTGAAGACCAGGAAACATCCTCAAAGTCATGACCCATCTCACTGGACATAGCAAAGCGTTATGCTGTCTCTGCATTTCCACCTGTTGAACCTTTCCCACTTCATCTGTCTTCGACATTACTAATTAAAGCAACAGTATCTTGTGTAATCCAAAGGACCAGCTTCATAAGAGATCACAAAAACTGACTGATCCTGAATGCATCTTCATACAAAAAGACTGCCGAAGTGGCCCACAACACATAAACATCAAAAGAAGATGATATTGCATGTAATCCCTTCAGCACCACTATCTGATACCATATGTAAATCCTTCAGCACCACCATATGACACCATACGGAAACCCTTCAGCACCACCATATAATACCATCTGTAAACCCTTCAGCACCACATGATACCATATGGGAACACTTCAGCACCACCATATGATACTACATGCAAACCCTTCAGCACCACCATGTGATACCATATGGAAACCCTTCAGCACCAGAATATGATACCATAGGGAAGCCTTACAGCACCAGAATATGATACCATATGTAAACCCTTCAGCACCAACAGGAACCCTTCAGCACCGCCATATGATACCATAGCGAAACCCTTCAGCACCAACAGGAACCCTTCAGCATCTCCATATGATACCATAGGGAAACCCTTCAGCACCACCATAGGATACCACATGGAAACCCATCAGCACCACCATATGATACCACATGGAGACCCTTCAGCAGCACCATATGATACCATAAGGAAACCCTTCAGCACCACCATATGATACCATATGGAAACCCTTCAGCATCACCATATGACACCATACAGAAACCCTTCAGCACCACCATATGATACCATACAGAAAACCTTCAGCACCATCATATGATACCATAAGGAAACCCTTCAGCACCACCATATGATACCATCTGTAAACCCTTCAACACCACATGATACCATATGGAAACCCTTCAGCACCACCATATGATACCATCTGGAAACCCTTCAGCACCACCATGTTATACCACATGTAATCCCTTCAGCATGACCAGATGATACCATAGGGAAACCCTTCTGCACCACCATATGATACCATAGGGAAACCCTTCAGCACCACCATATGATACCATATGGAAACCCTTCAGCAGCACTATATGATACAAAAAGGAAACCCCTCAGCACTGCCATATAATACCATAAGGAAACTCTTCAGCACCACCATATGATACCATATTGAAACCCTTCAGCACCAGATTTTAATAGCATATGAAAAGCCTTTAGCACCACCAGATGATACCATAGGGAAACCCTTCAGCACCACCAAATGATGCCATATGGAAACCCTTCAGCACCACCAAATGATACCATAAGGAAACCTTTCAGCACCACCATGTGATACCATATGGAAACCTTTTAGCACCACCATATGATACCATAGGGAACCCCTTCAGCACCAGAATATGATGACATATGGAAACCCTTCAGCACCACCACAAAATGCCATATGGAAACCCTTCAGCATCACCATATGATACTATATGGACACCCTTCAGCACCACCAAATGATACCATATTGAAATCCTTCAGCACCACCATATGATAGCATATGGACCCCTTCAACACCACCAGATAATACCATGAGAAATCCCTACAGCATCATCATATGATACCACATGGAACCCCTTTAGTCCCACCATATGATACCATTTGGAAACTCTTCAGCAGCACCATATGACACCATAGGGAAACCCTTCAGCACCACCATATGATACCATATGGAAACCCTTCAGCACCACCATATGATACCATAGGGAACTCCTTCAGCACCACCACAGGATACCACATGGAAACCCTTCAGCACTGCCATATCATACCACATGGAAAACCTTTAGCACCATATGATACCATATGGAAACCCTTCAGCACCGTCATATGATACCACACGGAAACCCTTCAACACCACCATCAGGTAAATCCTTTAGCATCACCATGTGATACTACATGGAGACTCTTCAGCACCACTATATGATACCACATGGAAACCCTTAAGCAGCACCGTATGATACCATCTGGAAACCCTTCAGCACTAGCATGTGATACCATATGGAAACCCTTCAGCAACACCATATGACACTATATAGAAACCTTTCAGTACCGCCATATGATATCATATGAAAACTCTTCAGCACCACCATATGATACCACATGGAAACCCTTCAGCAGCACCGTATGATACCATCTGAAAACCCTTCAGCACTAGCATGTGATACCATATGGAAACCCTTCAGCACCACCATATGATACCGTACAGAAACCCTTCAGCACCACCATATGATACCATATGGAAACCCTTCAGCACCACCATATGATACCATCTGTAAACCCTTCAGCATCACATGATACCGTATGGAAACACTTCAGCACCATCATATGATACTACATGCAAACCCTTCAGCACCACCATGTGATATCATATGGAAACTCTTCAGCACCAGAATATGATACCATCTGTAAACCCTTCAGCACCACATGATACCGTATGGAAACACTTCAGCACCACCATATGATACTACATGCAAATTCTTCAGCACCACCATTTGATACCACATGGAAACCCTTAAGCAGCACTGTATGATACTATCTGGAAACCCTTCAGCACCAGCATGTGATACCATATGGAAACCCTTCAGCACCACTCTCAAATGCTGCCTACCAATATTTAACCTACCAACAATCAGATAACCTTTTCTCTCTCTCTCTCTTCTTGAACCTTTCAACATTCTTACAATAAACCAATGTTTATTAAAGTGCATCCTGCCAACACACGTACCACCCACACTCAATGCAGCTTGGTGGACCTGAACTGACCTTACTGAATCACCGAGCCTCCACTTGTGAATGACATATTTTGCATCCAACTTCTCTGATCATGCTTTATTTTGCAACAGTAATTCCCTGTCATTGCTTGAGGAAACCCTCAGTTAATGAGAAGAGGTAGACAAGATAGTGTTTACCCAACTTCATCTTAGGCTCTACACTCAAAGAGATAATTCTAAACACCAGAAGAGGGGGAACCCACACTAGAAAAGGGGGAAGCCGAAGGACCCGAGACCATGCCTGTCCCCTCACACCTTTGTTCATTACAGCCTGCACAATGCCCTCTTTATCTTTAACTTGATTGGATAGTAATACCAACCTGCTGACATCCCTGCACCACTGAAATAATAGCCCCCCCCCATAAAACCCCTTATTGAGTTTTGAGTTATCTCTTTTTGGAAGTAGTGCCAAAGCTAAATATTAACACCAGCCTACATACCAGGTTAACGAACTAACTATTGAATAAATCATAAAATATTGCTTGGTTGTTTACCTAAGAAAGAGCAATCTTTCTTCTGTTTATAGATATGCTTATGATATTATATAGAAAACTTTGCTCTTCTGTATAGCATTACCCACTAAAATTCCTTAATGGTGGTTCACATTCACTTATAAGACCATCATGTACAATAGCTTTCATAGGAGAATTTTTTTTGTAATATTTACTGCTGTATAGCATTTAGTCCCATTAATATCAGAAACTGAAAACGGTTCCATCCATCTGTTGTAGTCAAGTCACATTCCACTCCTGCAATAGTTCATTGAAGAGCTGCAGCCATGCACAGCTTCCTGGGTAATTAGGAAACAGAAGTATATTACCAGGCTTTCACTCATAGCGCATAACACACACACACACACACACACACACACACACACACACACACACACACACACACACACACACACACACACACTCACACACACACACACACACACACACACACACACACACACACACACACACACACACACACACACACACACACACACACACACACACACACACACACACACACACACACACACACACACAAACATATACACACACACACACACACACACACACACACACACACACACACACACACACACACACACACACACATACACACACACACACACACACAAACACACACACACACGCAAACATACACACACAAACACAAAAACATATACACACACACACACACACAAACATAAATACACACATGCTCAAACAAAAAATATATAGACACATGCGTACACACACACACAAAAACATATACACACAAGCACAAAAACATGCATGCATACACACACACATACACACACACACATACAAAACATATATGCATGCACACACACACACACACACACACACACACACACACACACACACACACACACACACACACACAAAACATACATACACACACACACACACACACACACACACACACACACACACACACACACACACATGCACACACAAAAGACAGACTTCTGCAGCAGAAGATGACCTGTCTCCCTTTTGAAATATTTACATTCTAATTAGTGAATGTTGATATACGGAACAAAAAAAAAAACTATAGGAAAAGAGCAACTATCCCCCCCCCCCCAAATATAACTTGGAGGAAAGGGAGTATTTAGAGAAATGGTACTCTCACACATAGTGCATGTTTGTTCGGATTTTCAGCCATTTCAAATGGTTACCAACAGGCTGCTACAGACCCACTCACCATCATGGAACCACTCACTAGTCCACCTGCGCGCACACACACACACTCACACACACACACACACACACACACACACACACACACACACACACACACACACACACACACACACACGTGCATACAGGGATGACTTTGTATCTCCCACTAGTTGATCACTCACACACAAACACAGTCACATATCCGTGCATCTGTATTCATACCCCTAAAGCATGCACACACATAGTCATACAGATGCATACACAAATGGCTGTGCAATGTCTATATGTACTCACTTGGTTTGATGACTGCTCTGTCATATTATTCAAGTGCTGGTGCCATTTCTGAGGGAGAACACATGACTAATTAGCATTAGCCATTATTCCAGAGTGCTGCATTTGAATCTTTCTTCACCGGAGAGACTTCTAGCCACACTATGGCCAGTACAATCATAAAGCTGTAATGGGGGGGGGGGGGTGATTGCGAATCACTTGGGCTTAATGCATTGGGGAAACCTTTGAAGACAAGGCTTCCAAAATGTAGCAAGACTTTCTGAATCCCTGGGTATATCTTTTGTTGTGCTGCAATATGTTTTTGTAAAACTGTTTTTCTTGTGAAAAGATTCCTCTGTAATGTATTTATTATTAGAATATGTATTATTTATAATGGCTTTCATCAGGTGTATGATTAGAAAAGTTCTTCAGATTGATGCACTATTCTTAGTTAAAAATAAATCTTACAAGTTGCACAGAACTATCCATGTCAGTGACACCTATGTTACTAGGAAGGTTTGTAAACCCAGACGTGTCAAGGTGAATCACAGGCCATATGTTGCTTTGGAATCCCTGACAATCCATGCTACAACACATGGACTATTACCCTGCATTTACTTGAAGTGAGGCAGTAAGTAAGGTGGACGTATGTGTGACCTTATACTGTTGCAGTTAGACTCTCTCTGACATGGTTACAGCAGGGTGAGGACATGATAATGCATGCCTTTTTTCTTCATATGGGCAATGTTATCAACAGAGATGACTTTCTTTTGCAACTGCAGTTGCCTCTTTGTGTGTCTCTCATGAATTTTTGGACTCAATGAGAGCTTATCTCACTGAGAGCACAGCTTATCAATATTGAGTTCTTTTCCTTCCCTAACTCATTGCATCCTCATGTGTAGTCTATAAGGGGACTTTGGTAGGTAAGGGCACCCCAGCCCATGTGAAGAAATTATTTCTGTGGCTTAGAAATTCTGTGTTTCACTGATCACTGGCATAGATTCATAAACTCATAGGAGATTACTAGGCTAATGGCTAAAGACCCCTTGCAAGCCTAGCCAGTATACCATGATTTTACCCAATATATGGACTCTAGGGGTCAGATGATGGCAGGAGTTTGTGCCTATTCCTTGAGTATCTTATAGATTGCCTCTGTCCATAAGGGATGTAGGTGCTACCCAGCAAAATGGCATAGGTGCTACCCCAGGAAATTAATACTAGGCTATCATGAGTCAGGTAAATCTCTCTTTAGCTGCTACATTTTCAAACTCTGGAACTCCCACTCTACCCAAATAATATCAAATAACTCCACAAAATAATTCAAAAAAATTACTAAAAACACACCTCACAAACACCTGGCTATGCTCTTGTCTTACCCCTGGGTAAAGGCTGAAATACCAGAAATATCTACAGTTATTGGCAATGTTAAGTCTAGCTTCTAACATGTAACTATCTGCTGTTATAAGCATAAAATATCTTTCTCATGGATAACCTAAACTCAAGTTTCTCACATTAAACTGTCTGTTTTAATAAGCTAAAAAAAATTAGAAAACTACTTAAAAACCTGCTATTTACTGTTATATCCTAGCTGTATAAGGCTACAATATACTGCATGTGTGGAGTGTGTACAGAATGTATTATACTGCAAGATGAATTTATTATCTGACAACTATCTAACTATGAGCCTGCTAACAGGCCATATTTACCTTTGAGTGAAACCTGTTTTTGTATGTGTATTTCACCATTTGTATTGTATTAATTTGAGTGTATATGTTTATGTATCTGTAATGTAACTGGAGCTTTTCTCCCTGGGCCTCCACTGAAAATGGACATGTGTCCAGTCGGACTTTCCCTGTCAACAAATGTAAAACAAAACAAATAAATAAACCAGTTTGCAGATTATTAGATACCTAGCCAATTACTAGAGGTCAGAATCAAACCTTGTATCTTGCAGCTATGAGATTAAAACCTTAACCATTATGCCAACCCTACCCTATCACTATGTCGCCTCAGTGAGATGCCACGAATCCTTGTTTCTAACAGACATAACAGTCCCATGCAGCATGCTATAAACTGAAGACAGATCAGTGAGATGCCACGAATCCCTGTTTCTAACAAACATAACAGTCCCATGCAGCATGCTATAAACTGAAGACAGATCAGTGTGATGCCACGAATCCCTGTTTCTAACAGACATAACAGTCCCATGCAGCATGCTGTAAACTGAAGACAGATCGGTGAGATGCCACAAATCCCTGTTTCTAATAGACATAACAGTCTCATGCAGCATGCTGTAAACTGAAGACAGATCGGTGAGATGCCACGAATCCCTTTTTCTAACAGACATAACAGTCCCATGCAGCATGCTGTAAACTGAAGACAGATCAGTGAGATGTCACGAATCCCTGTTTCTAACAGACATAACAGTCCCATGCAGCATGCTGTAAACTGAAGACAGATCAGTGCGATGCCACAGATCCATTTCTAACAGAGCTATAAACTGAAGACAGATCAGTGAGATGCCACGAACCCCTGTTTCTAACAGACATAACAGTCCCATGCAGCATGCTGTAAACTGAAGACAGATCGGTGAGATGCCACGAATCCCTGTTTCTAACAGACATAACAGTCCCATGCAACATGCTATAAACTGAAGACAGATCAGTGAGATGTCACGAATCCTTGTTTCTAACAGGCATAACAGTCCCATGCAGCATGCTGTAAACTAAAGACAGAATCTCTGTTGTTCCCTACTTAAAACTTTATAGATCAGTAGTGACCCTGAATTTGTGGTCATTGTATCCACTGCATTGCAGTCCGGCACTTGGAAAAGGGGGTTCAGACTGAGAGATGTATATCCTGCGATACATTGGTTGAGACCATCAACTCTCACATTGAGTGTGACCTTAACAAGACAGTGCTTGGTTCAACTGGGAATTTGGACTAACAGACCAGTAACTATCTATGTGGACAGCCAGTTTGCTCCTTGTATACTGGTGACTATAGTTCCTTGACCACATCCATAAATACCAAGACATTTCCTATGTCATATTCTAACCTGCCACCATTATGGCTAGACATTTGCAGAAACAACAAAACTCGGATATTGTATGAACCTTGATGGCTGTTTGGAAGGTGGGCTCCCAAAAATCAGCTGTCATCCCTTAGGTGAATAAACTGACTGTGTGCTGGAGGGCTGATGATTGGCAGTGGGGTCAAAAAAGATATATAGAAAATAGAATTAAAGTCTGAGTGATTTTACGTTCTTAATGTGTTTCAGTACGACTTTTAATTTGATTTATTTTAACAGCTTAGTTAATAAGGCTGTTGACTGTTTTGTAATTGTTTGAAATATAGTTCTGTTTTCATATTTTGGGTATCACAGTTCTGCACATGTAGTGCACAATGCATCTTTAATCACAGTAGTGTGTACAATTTCTCCAGGGATGTGTGACCATGGAGTCAGTCTATATTAGTACTGGGGCTTTGGGGGTTTCTTTTTCATGTAAATGATGTGTTACTATAGATTCCTTTCATGCCATTTGTTCAGTTTCTCTTTTAAAGCATTTGATGATCAGAGCTTTGATTTTGTGACCTGAATCCCACTATGTAGTAAATAATAATATCTGGGTATCATTCCAATATGCAGATGTTGTTGTGTCTTTTGGCTTTTCCCGGTTAGGGGTCGCCACAGCGGAACTCCTGTCCGCTAATGATTGGCAGTAGATTTTTACGTGCTGAGTTGCCAGCTCTGACGCACAACCTTCAACGAAGGTACGCCCATTCATGCATGTCTCCACAAAGAAGATGATTTAGCTGAGATTCGAACAGGACAACATCTTACTGTGAGGCGACAACGCTACCGCAGCACCACTGCACTAGCTGATATTATTCCAATATGCAGATAATGAAAGATAACAGCTGTATCACCTGTTAGCCTCTCCTAAGTGCAATTGCTGGGATACACAATGCCAGTGTGAAATATGTAACTACAGGAAGTGCTCTCCGTCAGTGCATCTGTGCTCCCCCCCACCCACCCCGGGGTACAACTACAGGATGTGACTCTGTAGGACAACATCATCTGCAGTGGTGCAGTGGGGCAGGGGTTAATGTTGTCACCTCACAGCAAGAGGTTCTTCGGTTTGATTCTTAGCTGGGGTGCCTTCTATGTAGAGTCTGTATGTCCTCCCTGCATTCATGTGAGTTTGCTCTGGTACTCTGGTTTCCTCCCACATTCCAAAAAAACATGTGTCTGGGGCATTTTCCCCGGGCCTCTGCTAAAAATAGGCTCTGTTCCTAGTCGGAATTTCCCAGTCAACAAATGTTAAATAATAAATAAATAATAAATAAATAAATCTGAATAGTGATGCTGTTTGATTTCTATTGCATTTAACTGACTCTAGCTGCTCAGACTTTGCTTTTGGTTATGGCAGGGATGGTTCCATCCTCTTCTGTTATCTCTGTCCGCAACAAATGCTCCTATTAAGCATGCAGAAATGGTGGCATTTATTTACATTTTTACTCTTTGTTGAGCAAGTTAGTCCCAGTAGGTTAGTGGCCTCCTTTCAGGGGAAACCAGAGGTGATGCTTATACTACTGGGAGGAATATAGCCAGAACATAGAGGAACTTTCCCTTACTCTTTTCGATAGGTGTCATGGGATCTTTTACATCCACCAGAGCTACTACCAACTCAAACAGATAGGCCCTTGGCTGTGGATCTCATCAGTAGAATGATACATTTAAACTGTACCACCAC
>NC_056729.1:1740743989-1740758989 GCF_019279795.1 Protopterus annectens | reverse complement strand
CTACCCGGGGTAAACCTATGCTCTCCCATCCACTCATCAATATTCCTGTTGAAGAGAGTCAATGAGGGACTCTGCCTAACCTGGACTGGGATTTTATTCCA
Organism: Protopterus annectens; assembly: GCF_019279795.1. Classification (NCBI taxonomy): domain Eukaryota; kingdom Metazoa; phylum Chordata; order Ceratodontiformes; family Protopteridae; genus Protopterus; species Protopterus annectens. The sequence continues at coordinate 1,740,758,888 of NC_056729.1, read as the reverse complement.
GAGTGAAGGGAGCCTTTGGGTTATGAATCTGTCCCTCCAGCATGTCCTATTTATTTCAGTGCTGAGGTTCAAGTCTCTCGGGTGCGTAGCTCGATGGGATTTGGATTTTCTGAGGTGCAGCATGTCCATTAATTCCGGGTTGGACATGGCTTTATACATCAGGCACAGATCGCCTCTGAGCAGGTGGTATGTCACTGAGTAGAGCTGGAGTTTCTTTAACTGGGCAGCATATGGCATCTGTTTGAGCCCTTTGATCCTCTTGGTGAGGTACTTTTGGGGTCTTTCCAGTTGCTGCAGGTGTCTGGTAAGGTACATCCCAAAAGGGGCATTGTACTCAATTATGGGCCTGATGAGGGATGAGTAAAGAGGCACGATGACCTCCCCTGATCTAGATGTGAATCCCTTCATGATTAGGTGGGCTATATAAAATGTTTTTCTAACCACTTTGGCCACGTGGTTTTCAAATGAGAGATTGCTATCAAATTGGGTCCCCAGGTCCCTAATTACTTCTTCCGTAATGGATTACCACCTATGTGGTAATTTTTGGGCACTTTGTTTTTGCCACAGGGGATGACTATACACTTTTTGGCGTTTAGCTTGAGGCCATGGCTCTGGCACCAGTTGTCTGTTTCTATGAGGCCCTTTTGTAGGATGCTTGTGTCGGCTCGAGAGTCGATTATGGTGCCTAGTTTGCAGTCATCTGCGAACTTGGTCAGCCACAATCCTTCCATGTTGACCTGTACCTCCGAGAAATATATACCGAACAAGAGAGGTCCCAGGACTGAGCCTTGTGGGATGCCACTTGTAACTGGTTTGGAGTCTGACATGGCTCCAGCAATTCTAACCATGTGGGTTCTGTCCTTGAGCCAGTTTGCAACCCATCTACAATTTTCTATATTTTGTTGGAGATTTTTTTTTCAGCTAATCACAGGGGTAGCGATGGGGGCATACTGTGCCCCCACTTATGCTAATATAGTACTATCCTGGTGGGAAAGAAAATATGTGCTTAATTCAGATTTTCACGGATGCTGGTCTTTTTACAAGAGGTTTTTGGATGACATTTGTCTTTTTTGGACTGATACCCAAGACAGGTTAAGGGAGTTCTTGGACTTCTTAGCTTCTACCATCACTTTCTTGACCTTTACACACAATGTGTTTGATGATAATATGGAATAATTGGAAGTTTGTATTAAAAAAAATTGAAAATGTTTTTTGTTCAAAGGTGTTTTGTAAGGACACATTTTCAAACTCCTATCGGCATTTTTCCAGTGCACATCCCTTACATCAGAAGTTAGGGATTGTCAAAGGGCAATTTATTAGAATTAGCCGCCTGACCTCTTTGGATTGTGACATTGAATAGGAGTGTGACACATTGGAACAATATTTCTTAGAGAGGGGATACCCAGGAATATTGTAAGCAAATATAGGAATGAGGTCACACAGAAAAGGGGCGAGCTCTATTTTCCCCTATTAGGGAAGGGCCCCCTTGTGGTAAATAATCCTGTGACCAGGCCTGAAAAGGTGGTTGATGTCAACAGAATTTTCTCTATGGAATTTGGGGATAATGCCCCCATTATAAGTCAGTTGACCCAGAAGGAGTGGGCAAAATTTCTGGAATTTACTGACTTGGATTCTATACAGCATGACCCCTTACACTTTGTGTATAGAAAGGGGGAAAATTTGAAGGATTTTTTAGAGGGTCACCATTACAGTGCAGCTTCTAATATTCATAACAAAAGAGGTACATATAGTTGCAGCACTTGTCCACAGTGTGGCCTTATGGCTAATTGTGAGATGATTTACCTCAACAGTAGAGGGAGGGAGATAAAAAATGCGATTTACTCCAATTGCAACACCTCTGGTTTTGTTTACATGGCATCCTGTTAAATTTGTCAGGCATTATATTTAGATAAAACAGAAAGGAAATTTAAAAGATGTGTTTATGAACACCTTTATGATATTAGAAATAAGAATGAGCGGAATGCACTCTATAAACACACTTTGGTATGTAAAGAAGCAAGTTTTACATTTTATGTGGTGGAACAAGTTCCCATGGACGTCAGGGGTGGTCCTTGGGAGGCTACATTGGAGTACCGTGAGCTGTTTTGGGAGGTAACACTTCACTCTGGGAGGCCAACAGGGTTGAACGACAATATTAGCTTGCCGTCATTACTTAAACTTAGGGCAGCTAAGCTATGAATGTTTGCACTTGTTTTTTATGTTTTATATTTTTTGATTTTGTCCAGTTTAATATATTTCAGTCTACACATCAATCTTTTGTGTTAATTCAACCTATTCAATTGGTTTTAATCAATATTTAATATCTTATTGTGTTTTTGTGTTTTTTTAAACAAGGGTTTTTTTAATTGGATTATTAATAATGATCCTGATTGGTTCTTATTTTGCTTTTCAAAATGTATTTAAGCACTGAGAGCTACTTGATGGTTATTTCTGATGAAGTCTAACATTTATTCTGGGACAAAAATGGCTGTGTACCATTTTGTTGGCATTAATGTTTTTGACTGTGTATTTGCTGTGGATTAAAGCCTTCCTACTTATTGCTTCACTTTTTGGACTGGTGTTTTACTAGGATTATTTGGCTTTTTACACCTTTCCGTTCATTTTTTGTTTATTGGCTTTTAAATGATGCCAGAAAGTGAAGCATCCGCCTCTTTAGTGTCAGATGGGAGGAACGACACCCTGGGTGAAACTAAGAGGCTTATTGGCCAGCTTTCACAGCTAGTTGAAATTCTTACACCTATTGGTAACTCATTGGCTGGTCTGCTTCATGCTTCCATTCCGTGTAACCAGGAAGTGCTTAAAGGGTTATCGGACAGTAATTTGCATTTGACTAACCTTGATTCAAGGGCTGGTGGTGTTAATTCAAGGGACAATGTATTTGAAGTTAAACCTACAACTTGTTTGCACTTTGGGAGCAATTCAGACAACAATCCTTTACCAAGTTCTGTACGAACGAATGGAGCCTCAACCAATGGTCAGAATTTGGCTGGTGACTTTATTAACAATGCTGATTCAGACATTAGAAAAACGAGGGATTTTTCAAACTGGTTAAATAACAAATACATGTTTGACAATAACAACTCGTAGGTTGTTCAAAGGGGGGGGGCGACAGATACAGGGTGAATTTAGATAAACTGGCTGATTTGCTCTTAAAATACTAAATTTTGTGTGTAGATAATGATTATTTAAAAAAAATGTTTAGGGAGAAATATTGTGCCAAAGGGGCTCAGGGTCTACAAGTTTCCCAACAATTTTGGGTCAGACTCCGAATTGTTTGATGAAATGGTGGAAGTGTTCAACCGCTGTGGTCTGGATGTGGTTAGATTGATCATAAGACAAAATTACATTATTTTAAGTAAACTTAAACTGCAGATTGATGAATTGAACCAGATTATCACTGATGATTTGATGTGTACTATTGCAATGGAAAAATCTAAATATGACAGTGTTTTTGAGGATGTGGACAAAAAATGCATGAATGCTGTTAACCGGGCTGTTGAGCAACAACTTAGGGTAGCATATTTAAATCATCACAATCCCCCCAAACCTTACTAAAGAAGAAAGATCCATTATTGAACATCTTTCTAATGATACTAGCATCCGGGTGATGAAACCGGATAATGGGGGGGGGGGGGGTAGTTATAATGGATAACATCAATTATGAGGCTAAAATGATGTACCTGTTAGGGAATAGTAAAACCTATCTTCAAGTTTCCAGAAACAAAATCAATATAGCCTACAAGACGATAGATCTTGAACTACTAGACTTTTCAAAATGTATTTAAGCACCGCGAGCTACTTGATGGTTATATCTGATGAAGTCTAACATTTATTCTGGGACGAAAACGTCTGTGTACCATTTTGTTGGCGTTAATGCCTTAATAATCTGTTCTTATATTATATATTTTAATTTGTCTTTAGCCGTTGGCATACTGTAAAGCCAGTTACTTAGTTTCTCAGTTTTGGTTAGAACCAAAGGGAGACATTATTGCATATTTTGACTATGTCCTTCCAAGTCTCACAGACACTCTCTGTCCAAGATGCACTTAACATTACTGAATAAGGTGTCCTACCTCACACTCCTCTCACCTCCACCTGCATTGCTATAATTTGCTTAAAAAATTAAAATGAGTCACTGGCTAGAATATATCAATTATAAATCTACAAGATAAGAAAACAGAAGATGCAGCAATGCATAAATATTTATTTTAAATGTACATTAAAATAGTTCAGGACTTTCATCACTCAAAGGAACTTCATCAGAATTACTAGCATATTCAGTACCTGCCACATATACTTTTGTAGGCTAGTAATACTGATTCATCCAATAATATTTTCAATTATGTAAACAATGAATAACTTGTAATATATAAATAATTAGTATACTCTTAAAAAGCTCTTAAAGGGAGTTTGTTCAAAAACATATTAAACATTTTACATTTCTGAAACTTTTTAAAATGTTTGTTAGAAAATGTAGGTCTCAAAACTTAAAATACATTATTTCAGTTAAAAAAAAAACTCTGTTGCAAGGGTCACTCATCCTGTAGCATGAAGTTAAAAAAAAAATAATAAAAAAAAAAATATATATATATATATATATATATATATATATATATATATATATATATATATATATATATTGTTTACCATCAAATGGTTGAAGTGCATCTGTTCGACTGACACTTATTTGAAAGGCTGATTTCAATGTTTCGTAATATTGGAAATTTTTTTACCAAATCTACAATGCCAAAACTCTAACATGGATGTTAGACACTCGCATGGATGTATTTCAGCAATTTGATGGTAAACCTATATATATATATATATATATGTGTATGTATATTGGATTCAATCATAAAAAATTAGGAATGTATACAATATATAAGAAAAATATGAAAGAAAAATACTTAAAATAATATATGTATATATTAATGTTGCTTATTGCTATAAAATGTACTCATTCTTAAAGTTTGCTTATTTATTTATATATTTATACTACCTTCATGTTGCCCTGTTATTGCTCCATCTACTGGCATTTTAGGTTGTGGCTAATTTGAGTGTATCCTTTACTTCTTCCCACAGTTGCCAGTCTCATGGTCTGTTTCTTCCCCTAAAAGTGACTACATGTTATCCTCAACCTAACTCTGGGATGCACCCTATCACTTTTAAAAAAAAAAAAAACATTTTTTTTTATTGTTGTTAGTTAAAAATATACAGTTAGTTTATTCATAATGTAAATTACATTATTTCCAGAAACAATAAATCTTATACAAATCTTTAGTCAGCCGGTTATATATATTTTATAGTCTATTATAAATAAAGGTAATGATTTTATGCAGTTGTTGTTGTTGTGTCTTTCGGCTTTTCCCGGTTAGGGGTCGCCACAGCGGAACTCCGGTCTGCTAATGATTGGCAGTAGATTTTTATGTGCTGGCTTGCCGGGCCTAACGCACAACCTTTAACGAAGGAATGCCCATTCACGCATGTCGCCACACAGAAGACGCTCTAACTGAGACTCGAAGGGGCAACTTCTAACTGTTAATGATTGTATGCAGTATTTATAACAAATGTCTGCAGTCATTATAATAACCACCAGTAAAAAAAAATTAATTACTCTAGTAAAGTCCTCCTTGTAAGCATTTAACTGCTATCCAGCAGGTTCAGTTTCTCTGTTAGACAATGTACCTTCCTCCATATACTTGACTTTTCTCCTTTAAGTTTGAGCTCTGTTGTCTGAATTTAGTTTCTTTGAATATGACTTCTTGCAAGAGATGTAGAAACTCTGAAAAATGAGGAGGATGGCTTACTTTCTAATTTTTTCTTCTTATTTTTCTTGCAATAGCTACAGTTTTCCAAATTAAGATTGTATTGATCCACTTTTAGTGTTTTAGCCCTGGAACATCAAAAAAGCATGCCTTTCAAAACTGAGATATTATGTGATGACAGAGCATGCAGAAAGTATGTAATCCTTCCCCAATCTTTTTCCAAAGAAACACATTCGTACATTACGTGTTTTCAATCAGCCTTAGTTTCTGTTACATCTCCAGCGTACAATTTTGAAATCTTTATCTATTTTTGCCATTTTGTCTGGGGTATAAAACTTTCTAAACAAGCATTTATATGTGAAAAATCTTCTAACATTGAGCTATTGATGTCCTCCCGACTGACTTTAACGTTAGAATGTTATTGTTCTCTGACATGGCTATGTTTTTGTTCTGGAACATTAAGTCCTAAAATTAATTATTTGTTTCCCTTTTACGTGTTATTATGATTTTATATAAAAACTGACAAAACAGAAGTATATAGTAATTGTTTGAAATGTTGAGACCCGTGCTTAGCAAATCCTGTTAACTGTCAGACTGAATGGCCAAAAAATGGACTTATATGTAGTTTGATAGTCATTTCTTGGAATATTCCCTTTTCTCTGAGATAGAACAATCTCAGAGTTCGTATTTATACATTTGGTGGGTCCAGGAGGGCTTGACCCCCTCCCCCGCAAAACAGAAGTTTAAAGGACAAGATCAAAGTTTTGTATTCACTCTTCTGCATTTTCACTGCTTTTTTTTCAGCATGTTGGCACTTGGCATTATGAGTACATTTCAGTGGGGAGCTAATTATTCATAGGTTCATAGGTTCATAGGTTAGTACTAGGCTTCTTTGCCCATATGGATCATTTAAGCCTAGCCAATTTACAGCATGTCCAGAATCAATCCCTGCACCTTGTGTTTCAGCACCTAGCACCTTAACCATTCTAACCCAACCTCAAAACCAGTTATTCACTTTGTTGTTATATGTAATTGCACACAAGTTAATAGTTTAGGTATGCTATGAGGTGCACTTGCTGTGTGTGTGTTTACCTGCGCGTGTGTGTGTGTGCGTGGGTACGTGTACGCATGTGTGTGTGTGTGTGGGGGGGGTACATGTACGCGCTCCCGCGTGTGTGTGTGTGTGTGTGTGTGTGTGTGTGTGTGTGTGTGTGTGTGTGTGTGTGTGTGTGTGTGTGTGTGTGTGTGTGTGTGTGTGTGTGTGTGTGGGTATGCAAGCATGTGCTAAGGCAGGTGATTGCCTACTCATGCACACATACAGAAAAGTGCATTGGTGCAGCATTTAAAAAGAATGCAATGGAAAATCTTCTTTATTAAAAATATTTCTGACTGAACTAGCATCACACTTCAGTAAAACAACAAACTGCCTTATCTGCCTTAAGTGTGTTTCTTAGGCCAGTAAGTAAATACTAAACCGTATATAGACTTTTGCAAACCTAGTTTATAAAACTGGTGGCAATATGAGGTTGTCCATCTCATTATCTAGGTTTAACTTGAAAGTGAAGGATGCCACTGTGCTGGAGTTGTGGTGGAAGTTTTTTTTTTCAGAGGTGGGTGATAAATTTGCTTATGAATCTATCACACCCAACAAGAGAAACAAGGAACCAAACAAGAAAAATGATGGAGGTCCAGGGAGCACACAGGTCCAATATAAACCACACAGCTAGTAGTAACCACCAAAGATTTATTGAGCAAAAAACAGTAGTCAAACACTTTCGTCTTACATCAAGACTTCATCAGAACTGCAGTAATCACATAAACCACACAATATAAAGGAACGTCCTGTAGTCATGTGGTTAAAATCGACCAATACAAATAATGCTTAAAAAATGAATGAATTAATTAAAAACTTGAAAAAGTAATGATAGTTTGAAACAGTGTGTATAAGTGAAAAACAGTGCCAAACATGTTACAACAATGTATATACAACAAATTATAAAGATGATTGATGAATTACCCCTCCATACTTTTCAATTTTAGGATTGGGGTAATGGAACAGCAGTCATTACGCCCAGGGGGAGAACAGGCATCACACATCAAAATCCAGATTAATTCTTTTCTGTTGAGGTGTTCTTCTGTGCTAAAAATCCTTGCATCCCATTCCATATAGCCCAACACTACAAACTTGAAGTGGTGGTCAGGGAAAGCTGAAATATGCCTGGACAAGGCATTGGTGTTCTTCCCTTTCTTGATGTCATTCAAGTGGTCATACATTCTTTCTTTCAGCTTACGACTGGTCTTTCCAATGTAGAATGTCTTACAACATTGACAAGAGCTCCATATACCACCCACTTGGATACATAATTGAAGTGTTTTTGTTTTGCCTTACATTTCCTATTCCTGATGAAAAATGAGTCACACAATAAAATATGTTGACAAAAATTGCAGTGATTGAATTTGTACATGCCCTTAGGTCTCACTGAAAAACTCACATCACATTTCATAGGTTCATAGATTAGTACTAAGCTAACTGCCCTTGTGAGCCATTTTAAGCCTAGCCAATTATCCCCTGTAAGACTCGAACCCTGCACCTTGTGCTTGTAAGGCAAATACCTTAACCATTAGGCCACCCTCCCAACCCCTCCCAATTTTATTTCTAAAAGGTTCTTAAAAGACTTGCCTTTTCTGAACACAGCCTTTGGCTTGACCCCAAACAATTCTTTGCCTTCATTGATTCTCATCACAATTGGCCAGCAATTGCACACTGTGTCCACTACATCATATATGTTAACAGAAAAGATGACTATTACTGAACATTCAAAAGGGACAAATAATGGTTGTGTTTCTTTGGACAAGCTATTACCAACCAAATGGTCATCAGTTCGACCACCAGGAATAGGTAGTAGCGGTTTGTAAGAAACATTCCTCCTGTTACCCTGGACTTCTTCCTTAATTCTGTCCAATAACTCATGAGGGTAACCTCTTTCATTGAACATGCCAGTGAATTTGTCTATTTCAACAGTGAAAGTGGCATCGTCAGAAATCAGACGAGATAATCTGATCAACTGCCCCTTGACCACAGCCCTCTTTTGAAATTGTGGATGCCAACTATCAAAATGGAGGTAAGAGCTGGAAAAAGTTTTTTTATGGTAGATGTTGGAACAAAAACAGTTTCTCGAACAATTCTTGGTTACCAATACATCCAAATAAGCCATTGAATCGTGATCAAACATATGGATAAACTTTAGAAAAGATGTACTACCATTGATATACTAGATAAATTAGTTCAATTTTGTAGCAGTATCGTCCCAGACGATAAAAATATCATCCAGGAAATGAATATAGAATGACCAACATTCAGTAAAGGGACTATTAAATACATAATGCTTCTCCCAATAGGCCATGACCAAGTTGACAAAGCTGGGGGCACAATAAGCCTCCATGGCCTCCCCACTTGCCTGTTTGAACAACTGGCCTTCAAAATAAAGAAAATTGTTGGTCAAAACCAGATCCATAAGTGTACAAGCCATGTTAATGTCATTATCCACCAACCGTCCTATGTCAGAAAGAATACTTTCCAACCACTCCAACCCTACCTTGTGGGGAATGACAGAATATACATTTTGGACATCTATTGTGACCAAAATGCAATCACATGAGAAGCCTGGTCAAACAAAATCACAAGAATCCATAAAAATATGTGGGACTTCAGTGGCTGATGGTTTTAGCAGGTTGTCCACATATTTGGCTATGTAGAAAGTCTTGCTTCTACCGTGTCCACTATGGGTCTCAAAGGTGGATTTTGCAGATCTTTATGGATTTTGGGTATCCCAAAGATGCCTGTTACCACTGGGTAATGATTGAGTAAATAATTGTATGTTGACCTGTGAACTTGACCCTGCATAACCATGTCATGAAGACAGATATCAATTTTTGAATAGGCAATATTGAGCTCAATCTTAGATATCTGGACATGTCTTGGGGGAAAAGCAACTCATGCATACGATTATTATAGTCATTGATGTCCATCACAACTATTCCTCCACCATTGTCCAGTTTCATTATCCTGATACTCTTGTTGCTACATAATTCTTTGAACAACAATGTCTCCTAATTGGATAAGTTGTAGTCTCTAGCTGTTTTTTTAGAAAAAGATTTCTGAATTTCTAATTCACACATTTTCTCAAAGAGAGATAACCAGCTATTTAAGGGTTGGTTGAATGAACTAGCTTTTAGAGAGGTTTGTTGGGGTTTGTGCCAGAGTTCAGGTAGTCAGTTTTGAACCAGGGTGCCAAATTAAGCTTACCTGTAAACAATTTTAAATCGATTAAAACCTCAGCCGAATCAGATTCCTTAACCAGCACTAAACTCAACCCTTTGCTTAACACATTGGCTTGCTCAGTTGTAATGTTGAAACTTGAAAAGTTATACACAGAAAAATCATTACTCGTATTTTGAATACAAAATGGTACTTCCCCAAAATTATTAGGGGTAACCGTATTTTCAACATCAGAAAGCAAGCTAGAACTAGACCCAATAGACATGAATACCTGCAAGGCAGGTTCAATAACAACCATATTAACAGTGTCAAAGTGAACAATATTTGCAGCTGAATTATTCAAGGATTCATGACAGTCATCCAGCTGTACCTTACTAACATGATGCCTGGATCATCCTGTTCACAGGACAGTCATCCAGCTGTTCCTCACTAACTTAATGCCTGGATCCCCCCTGTTCACAGGACAGTCATCCAGCTGTTCCTCACTAACTTAATGCCTGGATCACCCCATGTTCACAGGACAGTCATCCAGCTGTGCCTCACTAACTAACCTAACACCTGGATCCCCCTGTTCACAGGACAGTCATTCAGCTGTGCCTCACTAATTAACCTAACACCTGGATCCCCCCTGTTCACAAGACAGTCATCCAGCTTTGTCTCACTAACTTAATGCCTGGATTCCCCTGTTCACAGGACAGTCATCCAGCTGTGCCTCACTAACTAACTTAATGCCTGGATCCTCCCTGTTCACAGGACAGTCATCCAGCTGTGCCTCACTAACAATGCCTGGATCCCCCATCTTCACAGGACAGTTATCCAACTGTGCCTCACTAACTAACCTAATGCCTGGATCCCCCCTGTTCACAGGACAGTCATCTAGCTGTGCCTCACTAACTTAATGCCTGGATCACCCTCCTGTTCACAGGACAATCATCCAGCTGTGCTTCACTAACTTAATGTCTGAATCCCCACTGTTCATACGAGAGTCATCCAGCTGTGCCTCACGAACTAACCTAATGCCTGGATCCCACCTGTTCACAGGACAGTTATCCAGCTGTGCCTCACTAACTTAATGCCTGGATCCCCCCTGTTCACAGGACAGTCATCCAGCTGTGCCTCAATAACATAATGCCTGGATCCCCCCTGTTCACAGGACAGTCATCCAGCTGTGCCTCACTAACTAACTTAATGCCTGGATCCCCTGTTCACAGGACAGTCATCCAGCTGTGCCTCACTAACTAACTTAACAACTGGACCCCTGTTCACAGGACAGTCATCCAGCTGTGATTCACTAACTAACTTAACGCCTGGATCCCCTGTTCACAGGACAGTCATCCAGCTGTGCCTCACTAACTAACCTAACACCTGGATCCCCACTGTTCACATGACAGTCATCCAGCTGTGCCTCACTAACTAACCGAACACCTGGACCCCCTTTCACAGGACAGTCATCTATCTGTGCCTCACGAACTAAACTAATACCTGGATCCCCCCTGTTCACAGGACAGTCATCCAGCTGTGCCTCACTAACTTAATGCCTGGATCTTCTCTGTTCACAGGACAGTCATCCAGCAGTGCCTCACTAACTTAATGTCTGGACCCCCCTGTTCATAAGAGAATCATCCAGCTGTGTCTCACTAACTAACTTAATGCCTGGATCCCCTGTTCACAGGGCAGTCATCCAGCTGTGCCTCACTAACTAACTTAATGCCTGGATCCCCCTGTTCACAGGACAGTCATCCAGCTGTGCCTCACTCCCTAACCTAACACTGGATCTCTCGTGTTCACTTGACAGTCTTCCAGCTGTGCCTCACTAACTTAATGTCTGGACCCCCCCTATTCACTGGACAGTAAACCAGCTGTGCCTCACTAACTAACCTAATGCCTGGATCCCCCTGTTCACAGGACAGTCATCCAGCTGTGCCTCACTAACTAACTTAATGCCTGGACCCCATGTTCACAGGACAGGCATCCAGCTGTGCCTCACTAACCTAATGCTTGGACCACTCTTGTTCACAGTTAGTCATCCAGCTGTGTCTCACAAACTTAATGCCTGGATCCCCCCTGTTCACAGGACAGTCATCCAGCTGTGCCTCACTAACTTAATGCCTGGATCCCCCATATTCACAGGACAGTCATCCAGCTGTGCCTCACAAACTAATTTAATGCCTGGACCCCCCTGTTCATAGGACAGTGATCCAGCTGTGCCTCACTAACTAACCTAACACCTGGATCCCCCTGTTCACAGGACAGTCATTCAGGTGTGCCTCACTAACTAACCTAATGCCTGGATCCCCCCTGTTCACAAGGCAGTCATCCAGTTGTGCCTCATGAACTAACCTAATGCCTGGATCCCACCTGTTCACAGGACAGTTATCCAGCTGTGCCTCACTAACTTAATTCCTGGATCCCCCTGTACACAGGATAGTCATCCAGCTGTGACTCAATAACTTAATGCCTGGATCCCCCCCTGTTCACAGGACAGTCATCTACCTGTGCCTCACTAACTCACGTAATGCCTGGATCCCCCTGTTCACAGGACAGTCATCCAGCTGTGCCTCACTAACTAACCTAACACCTGGATCCCCACTGTTCACATGACAGTCATCCAGCTGTGCCTCACTAACCTAATGCCTGGATCCCCCATGTTCACAGGACAGCCATCCAGCTGTGCCTGACTAACTTAATGCCTGGACCCCCATGTTCACAGGACAAGCATAGAGCTGTGCCTCACTAACCTAACGCTTGGACCCCTCTTGTTCACAGTACAGTCATCCAGCTGTGTCTCAGAAACTTAATGCCTGGATCCCCCCTGTTCACAGGACAGTCATCCAGCTGTGCCTCACAAACTAACTTAATGCCTGGACCCCCCTGTTCACAGGACAGTCATCCAACTGTGCCTCAATAACTAACATAATGCCTGGATCCCCCTGTTCATAGGACAGTAATCCAGCTGTGCCCCACTAACTAAACTAACACCTGGATCCCAGCTGTTCACGGGACAGTCATCCAGCTGTGCCTCACTAACTAACTTAACAACTGGACCCCCCCATTCACAGGACAGTCATCCAGCTGTGCCTCACTAACTAACCTAATGACTGGATCCCCCCCGTTCACATGACAGTCATCTAGCTGTGCCTCACTAACTAACCTAATGACTGGATCCCCCTTGTTCACAGGACAGGAATCCAGCTGTGCCTCACTAACTAACTTAATGCCTGGACCCCCTTGTTCACAGGACAAGCATATAGCTGTGCCTCACTAACCTAATGCTTGGACTCCTCTTGTTCACAGTACAGTCATCCAGCTGTGCATCACAAACTTAATGCCTGGATCCCCTCTGTTCACAGGACAGTCATCCAGCTGTGCCTCACTAGCTTAATGCCTGGATCCCCTCTGTTCACAGGACAGTCATCCAGCTGTGCCTCACTAACTTAATGCCTGGATCCCCCTTATTCACAGGACAGTCATCCAGCTGTGCTTCACTAACTAACCTAATGCATGGATCCCCCCCTGTACAAAGGACAGTCATCCACCTGTGCCCCACTAACTTAATGCCTGGATCCCCGCTGTTCACAGGACAGTCATCCAGCTGTGCCTCCCTAACTAACTCAATGCATGGACCCCCATGTTCACAGGACAGGCATCCAGCTGTGCCTTTTTAACCTAACGCCTGGATTCCCCCCTGTTCACAGGACAGTCATCCAGCTGTGCCTCACTAACTTAACACCTGGATCCCCCTCTTGTTCACAGGGCAGTCATGCAGTTGTGCCTCACTAACTAACCTAACACCTGGATCCCCCTGTTCACAGGACAGTCATCCAGCTGTGCCTCAATAGCTTAACGCCTGGATCCCCCCTGTTCACAGGACAGTCATCCAGCTGTGCCTCACTAACTAACTTAATGCCTGGACCTCACTCTTCACAGGACAGACATCCAGCTGTGCCTCACTAACTAACCTAACACCTGGATGCCCCCTGTTCACCGGACAATCATCCAGCTGTGTCTCACTAACTAACATAATGCCTGGATCCCCCCTGTTCACAGGGCAGTCATCCAGTTGTACCTCACTAACTAACCTAACGCCTGGATCTCCCCTCATCACAGGACAGTCATCTAGCTGAGTCTCACTAACTAACCTAACACCTGAATCCCCCCTGTTCACAGGACAGTCATCCAGCTGTGTCTCACTAACTAACCTAATGCCTGGATCCCCCTATTCACAGGACAGTCATCCAGCTGTGCCTCACTACCTAACCTAACCCTTGGATCCCTCCTGTTCACAGGACAGTCATCCAGCTGTGCCTCCCTAACTAACTTAATGCCTGGACCCCCGTGTTCACAGGACAGGCATCCAGCTGTGCCTCACTAACCTAATGCCTGAATTCCCCCCTGTTCACAGGACAGTCATCCAGCTGTGTCTCACTAACTAACCTAATGCCTGGATCCCCCTATTCACAGGACAGTCATCCAGCTGTGCCTCACTACCTAACCTAACCCTTGGATCCCTCCTGTTCACAGGACACTCATCCAGCTGTGCTTCCCTAACTAACTTAATGCCTGGACCGCCGTGTTCACAGGACAGGCATCCAGCTGTGCCTCACTAACCTAACGCCTGAATTCCCCCCTGTTCACAGGACAGTCATCCAGCTGTGTCTCACTAACTAACCTAATGCCTGGATCCCCCTGTTCACAGGACAGTCATCCAGCTGTGCCTCACTAACTTAACACCTGGAAACCCTGTTCACAGGACAGTAATCCAGCTGAGCCTCACTAACTAACCAAACAGCAGGATCCCCCCTGTTTACAGGACAGTCATCCAGCTGTGTCTCAC
>NC_056729.1:1740712642-1740743489 GCF_019279795.1 Protopterus annectens | reverse complement strand
TTAGTGAGGCACAGCTGGATGACTGTCCTGTGAACAGGGGGGTCCAGGCATTAAGTTAGTGAGGCACAGCTGGATGACTGTCCTGTGAACAGGAGGGATCCAGGCATTAAGTTAGTGAGGCACAACTGGATGACTGTCCTGAAAACAGGAGGGATTCAGGCATTAAGTTAGTTAGTGAGGCACAGCTGGATGACTGTCCTGTGAACAGGGGGATCCAGGCATTAAGTTAGTTAGTGAGGCACAGCTGGATGACTGTCCTGTGAACAGGGGGATCCAGGCATTAAGTTAGTGAGGCACAGCTGGATGACTGTCCTGTGAACAGGGGGATCCAGGCATTAAGTTAGTGAGGCACAGCTGGATGACTGTCCTGTGAACAGGGGGATCCAGGCATTAAGTTAGTGAGGCACAGCTGGATGACTGTCCTGTGAACAGGGGGATCCAGGCATTAAGTTAGTGAGGCACAGCTGGATGACTGTCCTGTGAACAGGGGGGATCCAGGCATTAAGTTAGTTAGTGAGGCACAGCTGGATGACTGTCCTGTGAACAGTGGGGATCCAGGCATTAAGTTAGTGAGGCACAGCTGGATGACTGTCCTGTGAACAGGGGATCCAGGCATTAAGTTAGTGAGGCACAGCTGGATGACTGTCCTGTGAACAGGGGGGATCCAGGCATTAAGTTAGTTAGTGAGGCACAGCTGGATGACTGTCCTGTGAACAGGGGATCCAGGCATTAAGTTAGTGAGGCACAGCTGGATGACTGTCCTGTGAACACGGGATCCAGGCATTAAGTTAGTTAGTGAGGCACAGCTGGATGACTGTCCTGTGAACAGGGGGATCCAGGCATTAAGTTAGTGAGGCACAGCTGGATGACTGTCCTGTGAACAGGGGGATCCAGGCATTAAGTTAGTTAGTGAGGCACAGCTGGATGACTGTCCTGTGAACAGGGGGATCCAGGCATTAAGTTAGTTAGTGAGGCACAGCTGGATGACTGTCCTGTGAACAGGGGGATCCAGGCATTAAGGTAGTGAGGCACAGCTGGATGACTGTCCTATGAACAGGGGATCCAGGCATTAAGTTAGTTAGTGAGGCACAGCTGGATGACTGTCCTGTGAACAGGGGGATCCAGGCATTAAGTTAGTGAGGCACAGCTGGATGACTGTCCTGTGAACAGGGGATCCAGGCATTAAGTTAGTTAGTGAGGCACAGCTGGATGACTGTCCTGTGAACAGGGGGATCCAGGCATTAGGTTAGTTAGTGAGGCACAGCTGGATGACTGTCCTGTGAACAGGGGGGATCCAGGCATTAAGTTAGTTAGTGAGGCACAGCTGGATGACTGTCCTGTGAACAGGGGGATCCAGGCATTAAGTTAGTGAGGCACAGCTGGATGACTGTCCTGTGAACAGGAGATCCAGGCATTAAGTTAGTTAGTGAGGCACAGCTGGATGACTGTCCTGTGAACAGGGGATCCAGGCGTTAAGTTAGTGAGGCACAGCTGGATGACTGTCCTGTGAACAGGAGGATCCAGGCATTAAGTTAGTTAGTGAGGCACAGCTGGATGACTGTCCTGTGAACAGGGGGATCCAGGCATTAGGTTAGTTAGTGAGGCACAGCTGGATGACTGTCCTGTGAACAGGGGGATCCAGGCATTAAGTTAGTTAGTGAGGCACAGCTGGATGACTGTCCTGTGAACAGGGGATCCAGGCATTAAGTTAGTGAGGCACAGCTGGATGACTGTCCTGTGAACAGGGGGGATCCAGGCATTAAGTTAGTTAGTGAGGCACAGCTGGATGACTGTCCTGTGAACAGGGGGATCCAGGCATTAAGTTAGTTAGTGAGGCACAGCTGGATGACTGTCCTGTGAACAGGGGGATCCAGGCATTAAGTTAGTTAGTGAGGCACAGCTGGATGACTGTCCTGTGAACAGGGGGGATCCAGGCATTAAGTTAGTTAGTGAGGCACAGCTGGATGACTGTCCTGTGAACAGGGGGATCCAGGCATTAAGTTAGTTAGTGAGGCACAGCTGGATGACTGTCCTGTGAACAGGAGATCCAGGCATTAAGTTAGTTAGTGAGGCACAGCTGGATGACTGTCCTGTGAACAGGGGATCCAGGCATTAGGTTAGTTAGTGAGGCACAGCTGGATGACTGTCCTGTGAACAGGGGGGATCCAGGCATTAAGTTAGTTAGTGAGGCACAGCTGGATGACTGTCCTGTGAACAGGGGGATCCAGGCATTAAGTTAGTTAGTGAGGCACAGCTGGATGACTGTCCTGTGAACAGGGGGATCCAGGCATTAAGTTAGTTAGTGAGGCACAGCTGGATGACTGTCCTGTGAACAGGGGGATCCAGGCATTAAGTTAGTGAGGCACAGCTGGATGACTGTCCTGTGAACAGGGGGATCCAGGCATTAGGTTAGTGAGGCACAGCTGGATGACTGTCCTGTGAACAGGGGATCCAGGTGTTAAGTTAGTGAGGCACAGCTGGATGACTGTCCTGTGAACAGGGGGATCCAGGCATTAAGTTAGTGAGGCACAGCTGGATGACTGTCCTGTGAACAGGGGATCCAGGCATTAAGTTAGTTAGTGAGGCACAGCTGGATGACTGTCCTGTGAACAGGGGGGATCCAGACATTAAGTTAGTGAGGCACAGCTGGATGACTGTCCTGTGAACAGGGGATCCAGGCATTAAGTTAGTGAGGCACAGCTGGATGACTGTCCTGTGAACAGGGGGGATCCAGGCATTAAGTTAGTTAGTGAGGCACAGCTGGATGACTGTCCTGTGAACAGGGGATCCAGGCATTAAGTTAGTTAGTGAGGCACAGCTGGATGACTGTCCTGTGAACAGGGGGGTCCAGGCATTAAGTTAGTTAGTGAGGCACAGCTGGATGACTGTCCTGTGAACAGGGGGGATCCAGGCATTAGGTTAGTGAGGCACAGCTGGATGACTGTCCTGAGAACAGGGAGGATCCAGGAGTTAAGTAAGTGAGGCACAGCTGAATGACTGTCCTGTGAACAGGGGAGTCCAGGCATTAAGTTAGTGAGGCACAGCTGGATGACTGTCCTTTGAATAGAGGGGATCCAGGTGATTAAATTAGTTAGTGAGGCACAGCTGGATGACTGTCCTGTGAACAGGGGGATCCAGGCATTAAGTTAGTGAGGCACAGCTGGATGACTGTCCTGTGAACAGGGGGATCCAGGCATTAAGTTAGTGAGGCACAGCTGGATGACTGTCCTGTGAACAGGGGGATCCAGGCATTAAGTTAGTGAGGCACAGCTGGATGACTGTCCTGTGAACAGGGGATCCAGGCATTAGGTTAGTTAGTGAGGCACAGCTGGATGACTGTCCTGTGAACAGGGGATCCAGGCATTAAGTTAGTTAGTGAGGCACAGCTGGATGACTGTCCTGTGAACAGGGGGGTCCAGGCATTAAGTTAGTTAGTGAGGCACAGCTGGATGACTGTCCTGTGAACAGGGGGTATCCAGGCATTAAGTTAGTTAGTGAGGCACAGCTGGATGACTGTCCTGTGAACAGAGTTGATCCAGGCATTAAGTTAGTTAGTGAGGCACAGCTGGATGACTGTCCTGTGAACAGGGGGGATCCAGGCATTAGGTTAGTTAGTGAGGCACAGCTGGATGACTGTCCTGTGAACAGGGGGATCCAGGCATTAAGTTAGTGAGGCACAGCTGGATGACTGTCCTGTGAACAGGGGATCCAGGCATTAGGTTAGTTAGTGAGGCACAGCTGGATGACTGTCCTGTGAACAGGGGGATCCAGGCATTAAGTTAGTTAGTGAGGCACAGCTGGATGACTGTCCTGTGAACAGGGGATCCAGGCATTAAGTTAGTGAGGCACAGCTGGATGACTGTCCTGTGAACAGGGGGGTCCAGGCATTAAGTTAGTTAGTGAGGCACAGCTGGATGACTGTCCTGTGAACAGGGGGATCCAGGCATTAAGTTAGTTAGTGAGGCACAGCTGGATGACTGTCCTGTGAACAGGGGATCCAGGCATTAAGTTAGTGAGGCACAGCTGGATGACTGTCCTGTGAACAGGGGGATCCAGGCATTAGGTTAGTTAGTGAGGCACAGCTGGATGACTGTCCTGTGAACAGGGGGATCCAGGCATTAAGTTAGTTAGTGAGGCACAGCTGGATGACTGTCCTGTGAACAGGGGGATCCAGGCATTAAGTTAGTTAGTGAGGCACAGCTGGATGACTGTCCTGTGAACAGGGGGGATCCAGGCATTAAGTTAGTTAGTGAGGCACAGCTGGATGACTGTCCTGTGAACAGGGGGATCCAGGCATTAAGTTAGTGAGGCACAGCTGGATGACTGTCCTGTGAACAGGGGATCCAGGCATTAAGTTAGTGAGGCACAGCTGGATGACTGTCCTGTGAACAGGGGGATCCAGGCATTAAGTTAGTGAGGCACAGCTGGATGACTGTCCTGTGAACAGGGGGATCCAGGCATTAAGTTAGTTAGTGAGGCACAGCTGGATGACTGTCCTGTGAACAGGAGGGATCCAGGCATTAAGTTAGTTAGTGAGGCACAGCTGGATGACTGTCCTGTGAACAGGGGGGATCCAGGCATTAAGTTAGTGAGGCACAGCTGGATGACTGTCCTGTGAACAGGGGGATCCAGGCATTAAGTTAGTTAGTGAGGCACAGCTGGATGACTGTCCTGTGAACAGGGGGATCCAGGCATTAAGTTAGTTAGTGAGGCACAGCTGGATGACTGTCCTGTGAACAGGGGATCCAGGCATTAAGTTAGTTAGTGAGGCACAGCTGGATGACTGTCCTGTGAACAGGGGATCCAGGCATTAAGTTAGTTAGTGAGGCACAGCTGGATGACTGTCCTGTGAACAGGGGGATCCAGGCATTAAGTTAGTTAGTGAGGCACAGCTGGATGACTGTCCTGTGAACAGGGTGGATCCAGGCATTAAGTTAGTGAGGCACAGCTGGATGAATGTCCTATGAACAGGGGGATACAGGCATTAAGTTAGTGAGGCACAGCTGGATGACTGTCCTGTGAACAGGGGGATCCAGGCATTAAGTTAGTTAGTGAGGCACAGTTGGATGACTGTCCTGTGAATGGGGGAGATCCATTCGTTAAGTTAGTTAGTGAGGCACAGCTGGATGACTGTCCTGTGAACAGGGGGATCCAGGCATTAAGTTAGTGAGGCACAGCTGGATGACTGTCCTGTGAACAGGGGGATCCAGGCATTAAGTTAGTGAGGCACAGCTGGATGACTGTCCTGTGAACAGGGGATCCAGGCATTAAGTTAGTTAGTGAGGCACAGCTGGATGACTGTCCTGTGAACAGGGGATCCAGGCATTAAGTTAGTGAGGCACAGCTGGATGACTGTCCTGTGAACAGGGGATCCAGGCATTAGGTTAGTTAGTGAGGCACAGCTGGATGACTGTCCTGTGAACAGGGGGATCCAGGCATTAAGTTAGTTAGTGAGGCACAGCTGGATGACTGTCCTGTGAACAGGGGGGATCCAGGCATTAGGTTAGTTAGTGAGGCACAGCTGGATGACTGTCCTGTGAACAGGGGGATCCAGGCATTAGGTTAGTTAGTGAGGCACAGCTGGATGACTGTCCTGTGAACAGGGGGATCCAGGCATTAAGTTAGTTAGTGAGGCACAGCTGGATGACTGTCCTGTGAACAGGGGATCCAGGCATTAAGTTAGTTAGTGAGGCACAGCTGGATGACTGTCCTGTGAACAGGGGATCCAGGCATTAAGTTAGTTAGTGAGGCACAGCTGGATGACTGTCCTGTGAACAGGGGGATCCAGGCATTAAGTTAGTTAGTGAGGCACAGCTCTATGACTGTCCTGTGAACAGGAAGGATCCAGGCATTAGGTTAGTGAGGCACAACTGGACGACTGTCCTGTAAACAGGGGGGTTCAAGCATTACGTTAGTGAGGCACAGCTGGATGACTGTCCTGTGAACAGGGGGATCCAGGCATTAAGTTAGTGAGGCACAGCTGGATGACTGTCCTGTGAACAGGGGGATCCAGGCATTAAGTTAGTGAGGCACAGCTGGATGACTGTCCTGTGAACAGGGGATCCAGGCGTTAAGTTAGTTAGTGAGGCACAGCTGGATGACTGTCCTGTGAACAGGGGGATCCAGGGGTAAAGTTAGTTAGTGAGGCACAGCTGAATAACTGTCCTGTGAACAGGGGAGTCCAGGCATTAAGTTAGTGAGGCACAGCTGGATGACTGTCCTGTGAACAGCGGGGATCCAGGCATTTGGTTAGTTAGTGAGGCACAGCTGGATGACTGTCCTGTGAACAGGGGGATCCAGGCATTAAGTTAGTGAGGCACAGCTGGATGACTGTCCTGTGAACAGGGGGATCCAGGCATTAAGTTAGTTAGTGAGGCACAGCTGGATGACTGTCCTGTGAACAGGGGGATCCAGGCATTAAGTTAGTGAGGCACAGCTGGATGACTGTCCTGTGAACAGGGGATCCAGGCATTAGGTTAGTTAGTGAGGCACAGCTGGATGACTGTCCTGTGAACAGGGGGATCCAGGCATTAGGTTAGTTAGTGAGGCACAGCTGGATGACTGTCCTGTGAACAGGGGGATCCAGGCATTAAGTTAGTGAGGCACAGCTGGATGACTGTCCTGTGAACAGGGGGGATCCAGGCATTAAGTTAGTGAGGCACAGCTGGATGACTGTCCTGTGAACAGGGAGGATCCAGGCATTAAGTTAGTGAGGCACAGCTGGATGACTGTCCTGTGAACAGGGGGATCCAGGCATTAAGTTAGTTAGTGAGGCACAGCTGGATGACTGTCCTGTGAACAGGGGGATCCAGGCATTAAGTTAGTTAGTGAGGCACAGCTGGATGACTGTCCTGTGAACAGGGGGATCCAGGCATTAAGTTAGTGAGGCACAGCTGGATGACTGTCCTGTGAACAGGGGGATCCAGGCATTAAGTTAGTGAGGCACAGCTGGATGACTGTCCTGTGAACAGAGGGTTCCAGGCATTAGGTAAGTTAGTGAGGCACAGCTGGATGACTGTCCTGTGAACAGAGGGGTCCAGGCATTAAGTTAGTGAGGCACAGCTGGATGACTGTCCTGTGAACAGGGGGATCCAGGCATTAAGTTAGTTAGTGAGACACAGCTGGATGACTGTCTTGTGAACAGGGGGATCCAGGCATTAGTTTAGTTAGTGAGGTACAGCTGGATGACTGTCCTGTGAACAGGGGGAATCCAGGCATTAAGTTAGTTAGGCACAGCTGGATGACTGTCCTGTGAACAGGGGTGATCCAGGCTTTAAGTTAGTGAGGCACAGCTGGATGACTGTCCTGTGAACAGGGGGATCCAGGCGTTAAGTTAGTGAGGCACAGCTGGATGACTGTCCTGTGAACAGGATGGATCCAGGCATTAAGTTAGTGAGGCACAGCTGGATGACTGTCCTGTGAACAGGGGGATCCAGGCATTAGGTTAGTTAGTGAGGCACAGCTGGATGACTGTCCTGTGAACAGGGGGATCCAGGCATTAAGTTAGTGAGGCACAGCTGGATGACTGTCCTGTGAACAGGGGATCCAGGCATTAAGTTAGTGAGGCACAGCTGGATGACTGTCCTGTGAACAGGGGGATCCAGGCATTAAGTTAGTAAGGCACAGCTGGATGACTGTCCTGTGAACAAGTGGGATCCAGGCGTTAGGTTTGTTAGTAAGGCATAGCTGGATAACTGTCCTGTGAACAAGGGGGATCCAGGCCTTAAGTTAATGAGGCACAGCTGGATGACTGTCCTGTGAACAGGGGGGATCCAGGCATTAAGTTAGTGAGGCACAGCTGGATGACTGTCCTGTGAACAGGGGGATCCAGGCATTAAGTTAGTGAGGCACAGCTGGATGACTGTCCTGTGAACAGGGGGGTCCAGGCATTAAGTTAGTTAGTGAGGCACAGCTGGATGACTGTCCTGTGAACAGGGGAGATCCAGGCATTAAGTTTGTGAGGCACAGATGTATGACTGTCCTGTGAACAGTTGGGATCCAGGCATTATGTTAGTCAATAAGGCACAGCTAGATGACTGTCCTGTGAACAGGGGGGATCCAGGCATTAAGTTAGTTAGTGAGGCACAGCTGGATGACTGTCCTGTGAACAGGGGGATCCAGGCATTAGGTTAGTTAGTGAGGCACAGCTGGATGACTGTCCTGTGAACAGGGGATCCAGGCATTAGGTTAGTTAGTGAGGCACAGCTGGATGACTGTCCTGTGAACAGGTAGGATCCAGGCATTAAGTTAGTTAGTGAGGCACAGCTGGATGACTGTCCTGTGACCAGGGGGAATCCAGACATTAGGTTAGTTAGTGAGGCACAGCTGGATGACTGTCCTGTGAACAGGGGATCCAGGCATTAAGTTAGTGAGGCACAGCTGGATGACTGTCCTGTGAACAGGGGGATCCAGGCATTAGGTTAGTTAGTGAGGCACAGCTGGATGACTGTCCTGTAAACAGGGAGGAAATCCATACATTAAGTTAGTGAGGCACAGCTGGATGACTGTCCTGTGAACAGGGGGATCCAGGCATTAGGTTAGTTAGTGAGGCACAGCTGGATGACTGTCCTGTGAACAGGGGATCCAGGCATTAAGTTAGTGAGGCACAGCTGGATGACTGTCCTGTGAACAGGGGGATCCAGGCATTAGGTTAGTGAGGCACAGCTGGATGCCTGTCCTGTGAACAGGGGGGATCCAGGCATTAAGTTAGTGAGGCACAGCTGGATGACTGTCCTGTGAACAGGGAGGTCCAGGCATTAAGTTAGTTAGTGAGGCACAGCTGGATGACTGTCCTGTGAACAGGGAATCCAGGCATTAAGTTAGTTAGTGAGGCACAGCTGGATGACTGTCCTGTGAACAGAGGATCCAGGCATTAAGTTAGTTAGTGAGGCACAGCTGGATGACTGTCCTGTGAACAGGGGGATCCAGGCATTAGGTTAGTTAGTGAGGCACAGCTGGATGACTGTCCTGTGAACAGGGGGGTCCAGGCATTAAGTTAGTTAGTGAGGCACAGCTGGATGACTGTCCTGTGAACAGGGGATCCAGGCATTAAGTTAGTTAGTGAGGCACAGCTGGATGACTGTCCTGTGAACAGGGGGTATCCAGGCATTAAGTTAGTGAGGCACAGCTGGATGACTGTCCTGTGAACAGGGATCCAGGCATTAAGTTAGTGAGGCACAGCTGGATGACTGTCCTGTGAACAGGGGGATCCAGGCATTAGGTTAGTTAGTGAGGCACAGCTGGATGACTGTCCTGTGAACAGGGGATCCAGGCATTAAGTTAGTGAGGCACAGCTGGATGACTGTCCTGTGAACAGGGGGGTCCAGGCATTAAGTTAGTTAGTGAGGCACAGCTGGATGACTGTCCTGTGAACAGGGGATCCAGGCATTAAGTTAGTGAGGCACAGCTGGATGACTGTCCTGTGAACAGGGGATCCAGACATTAAGTTAGTGAGGCACTGCTGGATGACTGTCCTGTGAAGAGATGGGATCCAGGCATTAAGTTAGTGAGG
Organism: Protopterus annectens; assembly: GCF_019279795.1. Lineage (NCBI taxonomy): Eukaryota > Metazoa > Chordata > Ceratodontiformes > Protopteridae > Protopterus > Protopterus annectens. Next base: position 1,740,733,978 of record NC_056729.1, on the reverse strand, counting down.
CACAGCTGGATGACTGTCCTGTGAACAGAGTTCATCCAGGCGTTAAGTTAGTTAGTGAGGCACAGCTGGATGACTGTCCTGTGAACAGGGGGGATCCAGGCATTAGGTTAGTTAGTGAGGCACAGCTGGATGACTGTCCTGTGAACAGGGGGATCCAGGCATTAAGTTAGTTAGTGAGGCACAGCTGGATGACTGTCCTGTGAACAGTGGGGACCCAGGCGTTAAGTTAGTGAGGCACAGCTGGATGACTGTCCTGTGAACAGGGGGATCCAGGCATTAGGTTAGTTTGTGAGGCACAGCTGGATGACTGTCCTGTGAACAGGGGATCCAGGCATTAAGTTAGTTAGTGAGGCACAGCTGGATGACTGTCCTGTGAACAGGGGAATCCAGGCATTAAGTTAGTTAGTGAGGCACAGCTGGATGACTGTCCTGTGAACAGGGGATCCAGGTGTTAAGTTAGTGAGGCACAGCTGGATGACTGTCCTGTGAACAGAGAAGATCGAGGCATTAAGTTAGTGAGGCACAGCTGGATGACTGTCCTGTGAACAGGGGGATCCAGGCATTAAGTTAGTGAGGCACAGCTGGATGACTGTCCTGTGAACAGTGGGGATCCAGGCATTAAGTTAGTTAGTGAGGCACAGCTGGATGACTGTCCTGTGAACAGGGGGATCCAGGCATTAAGTTAGTGAGGCACAGCTGGATGACTGTCCTGTGAACAGGGGGGAATCCAGGCATTAGTGAGGCACAGCTGGATGACTGTCCTGTGAACAGGGGGATCCAGGCATTAAGTTAGTTAGTGAGGCACAGCTGGATGACTGTCCTGTGAACAGGGGGATCCAGGCATTAAGTTAGTGAGGCACAGCTGGATGACTGTCCTGTGAACAGGGGATCCAGGCATTAAGTTAGTGAGGCACAGCTGGATGACTGTCCTGTGAACAGGGGGATCCAGGCATTAGGTTAGTTAGTGAGGCACAGCTGGATGACTGTCCTGTGAACAGGGGGATCCAGGCATTAGGTTAGTTAGTGAGGCACAGCTGGATGACTGTCCTGTGAACAGGGGGATCCAGGCATTAGGTTAGTTAGTGAGGCACAGCTGGATGACTGTCCTGTGAACAGGGGATCCAGGCATTAAGTTAGTGAGGCACAGCTGGATGACTGTCCTGTGAACAGGGGGATCCAGGCATTAAGTTAGTGAGGCACAGCTGGATGACTGTCCTGTGAACAGGGGATCCAGGCATTAAGTTAGTGAGGCACAGCTGGATGACTGTCCTGTGAACAGGGGAGTCCAGGCATTAAGTTAGTGAGGCACAGCTGGATGACTGTCCTGTGAACAGGGGGATCCAGGCATTAAGTTAGTTAGTGAGGCACAGCTGGATGACTGTCCTGTGAACAGGGGGATCCAGGCATTAAGTTAGTGAGGCACAGCTGGATGACTGCCCTGTGAACAGGGGATCCAGGCATTAAGTTAGTGAGGCACAGCTGGATGACTGTCCTGTGAACAGGGGGATCCAGGCATTAAGTTAGTTAGTGAGGCACAGCTGGATGACTGTCCTGTGAACAGGGAGGATCCAGGCATTAAGTTAGTGAGGCACAGCTGGATGACTGTCCTGTGAACAGGGGAGTCCAGGCATTAAGTTAGTGAGGCACAGCTGGATGACTGTCCTGTGAACAGGGGGATCCAGACATTAAGTTAGTGAGGCACAGCTGGATGACTGTCCTGTGAACAGTGGGGATTCAGACATTAAGTTAGTGAGGCACTGCTGGATGACTGTCCTGTGAACAGAGAAGATCCAGGCATTAAGTTAGTGAGGCACAGCTGGATGACTGTCCTGTGAACAGGGGGATCCAGGCATTAAGTTAGTTAGTGAGGCACAGCTGGATGACTGTCCTGTGAACAGGGGGATCCAGGCATTAAGTTAGTTAGTGAGGCACAGCTGGATGACTGTCCTGTGAACAGGGGGGTCCAGGCATTAAGTTAGTTAGTGAGGCACAGTTGGATGACTGTCCTGTGAACATGGGGTGATTCAGGCATTAAGTTAGTGAGGAGCAGCTGGAGGACTGTCCTGTGAACAGGGGGATCTAGGCGTTAAGTTAGTTAGTGAGGCACAGCTGGATGACTGTCCTGTGAACAGGGGGATCCAGGCATTAAGTTAGTGAGGCACAGCTGGATGACTGTCCTGTGAACAGGGGGATCCAGGCATTAAGTTAGTGAGGCACAGCTGGATGACTGTCCTGTGAACAGGGGGATCCAGGCATTGTTAGTTAGTGAGGCACAGCTGGATGACTGTCCTGTGAACAGGGGATCCAGGCATTAAGTTAGTGAGGCACAGCTGGATGACTGTCCTGTGAACAGGGGGGATCCAGGCATTAAGTTAGTTAGTGAGGCACAGCTGGATGACTGTCCTGTGAACAGGGGATCCAGGCATTAAGTTAGTTAGTGAGGCACAGCTGGATGACTGTCCTGTGAACAGGGGGATCCAGGCATTAAGTTAGTGAGGCACAGCTGGATGACTGTCCTGTGAACAGGGGGGATCCAGGCATTAAGTTAGTGAGGCACAGCTGGATGACTGTCCTGTGAACAGGGGGATCCAGGCATTAAGTTAGTTAGTGAGGCACAGCTGGATGACTGTCCTGTGAACAGGACGGATCCAGGCATTAAGTTAGTGAGGCACAGCTGGATGACTGTCCTGTGAACAGGGGATCCAGGCATTAAGTTAGTGAGGCACAGCTGGATGACTGTCCTGTGAACAGGGGGATCCAGGCATTAAGTTAGTGAGGCACAGCTGGATGACTGTCCTGTGAACAGGGGTTCCAGGCATTAAGTTAGTGAGGCACAGCTGGATGACTGTCCTGTGAACAGGGGGATCCAGGCATTAAGTTAGTGAGGCACAGCTGGATGACTGTCCTGTGAACAGGGGGATCCAGGCATTAAGTTAGTTAGTGAGGCACAGCTGGATGACTGTCCTGTGAACAGGGGGGTCCAGGCATTAAGTTAGTTAGTGAGGCACAGCTGGATGACTGTCCTGTGAACAGGGAGGATCCAGGCATTAAGTTAGTGAGGCACAGCTGGATGACTGTCCTGTGAACAGGGGATCCAGGCATTAAGTTAGTGAGGCACAGCTGGATGACTGTCCTGTGAACAGGGGGATCCAGGCATTAAGTTAGTGAGGCACAGCTGGATGACTGTCCTGTGAACAGGGGATCCAGGCATTAAGTTAGTTAGTGAGGCACAGCTGGATGACTGTCCTGTGAACAGGGGATCCAGGCATTAGGTTAGTTAGTGAGGCACAGCTGGATGACTGTCCTGTGAACAGGGGATCCAGGCATTAAGTTAGTTAGTGAGGCACAGCTGGATGACTGTCCTGTGAACAGGGGGGATCCAGGCATTAGGTTAGTTAGTGAGGCACAGCTGGATGACTGTCCTGTGAACAGGGGGATCCAGGCATTAAGTTAGTGAGGCACAGCTGGATGACTGTCCTGTGAACAGGGGGATCCAGGCATTAAGTTAGTTAGTGAGGCACAGCTGGATGACTGTCCTGTGAACAGGGGATCCAGGCATTAAGTTAGTGAGGCACAGCTGGATGACTGTCCTGTGAACAGGGGGATCCAGGCATTAAGTTAGTGAGGCACAGCTGGATGACTGTCCTGTGAACAGGGGATCCAGGCATTAAGTTAGTGAGGCACAGCTGGATGACTGTCCTGTGAACAGGGGGATCCAGGCATTAAGTTAGTTAGTGAGGCACAGCTGGATGACTGTCCTGTGAACAGGGGGATCCAGGCATTAAGTTAGTGAGGCACAGCTGGATGACTGTCCTGTGAACAGGGGGATCCAGGCATTAAGTTAGTTAGTGAGGCACAGCTGGATGACTGTCCTGTGAACAGGGGATCCAGGCATTAAGTTAGTGAGGCACAGCTGGATGACTGTCCTGTGAAGAGGGGATCCAGGCATTAAGTTAGTTAGTGAGGCACAGCTGGATGACTGTCCTGTGAACAGAAGGGATCCAGGCATTAAGTTAGTGAGGCACAGCTGGATGACTGTCCTGTGAACAAGGGGGATCCAGGCAGTAAGTTAGTAAGTGAGGCACAGCTGGATGACTGACCTGTGAACAGAGTGGATCCAGGTGTTAAGTTAGTGAGGCACAGCTGGAAGACTGTCAAGTGAACAGGGGGGATCCAGGCATTAGGTCCATGAGGCACAGCTGGATAACTGCCCTGTGAACAGGGGAATCCAGGCATTAAGTTAGTTAGTGAGACACAGCTGGATGACTGTCCTATGAACATGGGGGATCCAGGGATTAACTTAGTTAGTGAGGCACAGTTGGATGACTGTCCTGTGAACAGGGGATCCAGGCATTAAGTTAGTGAGGCACAGCTGGATGACTGTCCTGTGAACAGGGGGTCCAGGCATTAAGTTAGTGAGGCACAGCTGGATGACTGTCCTGTGAACAGGGGGATCCAGGCATTAAGTTAGTTAGTGAGGCACAGCTGGATGACTGTCCTGTGAACAGGGGGATCCAGGCATTAAGTTAGTGAGGCACAGCTGGATGACTGTCCTGTGAACAGAGGATCCAGGCATTAAGTTAGTGAGGCACAGCTGGATGACTGTCCTGTGAACAGGGGGATCCAGGCATTAAGTTAGTTAGTGAGGCACAGCTGGATGACTGTCCTGTGAACAGGGGATCCAGGCATTAAGTTAGTGAGGCACAGCTGGATGACTGTCCTGTGAACAGGGGATCCAGGCATTAAGTTAGTGAGGCACAGCTGGATGACTGTCCTGTGAACAGGGGGGATCCAGGCATTAGGTTAGTTAGTGAGGCACAGCTGGATGACTGTCCTGTGAACAGGGGATCCAGGCATTAAGTTAGTTAGTGAGGCACAGCTGGATGACTGTCCTGTGAACAGGAGGATCCAGGCATTAAGTTAGTGAGGCACAGCTGGATGACTGTCCTGTGAACAGGGGGGATCCAGGCATTAAGTTAGTTAGTGAGGCACAGCTGGATGACTGTCCTGTGAACAGGGGGATCCAGGCATTAAGTTAGTTAGTGAGGCACAGCTGGATGACTGTCCTGTGAACAGGGGATCCAGGCATTAAGTTAGTGAGGCACAGCTGGATGACTGTCCTGTGAACAGGGGGGATCCAGGCATTAAGTTAGTGAGGCACAGCTGGATGACTGTCCTGTGAACAGGGGATCCAGGCATTAAGTTAGTGAGGCACAGCTGGATGACTGTCCTGTGAACAGGGGGATCCAGGCATTAAGTTAGTTAGTGAGGCACAGCTGGATGACTGTCCTGTGAACAGGGGATCCAGGCATTAAGTTAGTGAGGCACAGCTGGATGACTCTCCTGTGAACAGGGGGGATCCAGGCATTAAGTTAGTTAGTGAGGCACAGCTGGATGACTGTCCTGTTTATAGGGACGATCCAGGCATTAAGTTAGTGAGGCACACCTGGAAGACTACCCTGTGAACAAGGGGATCCAGGCATTAAGTTAGTGAGGCACAGCTGGATGACTGTCCTGTGAATAGGTGGGATCCAAGCATTAGGTTAGTGAGGCACAGCTGGATGACTGTCCTGTGAACAGAGGGGGATCCAGGCCTTAAGTTAGTTAGTGAGGCACAGCTGGATGACTGTCCAGTGAATAGGGCTCATCTAGGCATTAAGTTAGTTAGTGAGGCACAGCTGGATGACTGTCCTGTGAACAGGGGATCCAGGCATTAAGTTAGTTAGTGAGGCACAGCTGGATGACTGTCCTGTGAACAGGGGGTATCCAGGCATTAAGTTAGGGAGGCACAGCTGGATGACTGTCCTGTGAACAGAGTTGATCCAGGCATTAAGTTAGTTAGTGAGGCACAGCTGGATGACTGTCCTGTGAACAGGGGGATCCAGGCATTAGGTTAGTTAGTGAGGCACAGCTGGATGACTGTCCTGTGAACAGGGGGGATCCAGGCATTAAGTTAGTTAGTGAGGCACAGCTGGATGACTGTCCTGTTTATAGGGACGATCCAGGCATTAAGTTAGTGAGGCATAGCTGGATGACTGCCCTGTAAACAGGGGGGATCCAGACATTAAGTTATTGAGGCACAGCTGGATGACTGTCCTGTGAACAGGGGGATCCAGGCATTAAGTTAGTTAGTGAGGCACAGCTGGATGACTGTCCTGTGAACAGGGGGGATCCAGGCATTGTTAGTTAGTGAGGCACAGCTGGATGACTGTCCTGTGAACAGGGGGTCCAGGCATTAAGTTAGTTAGTGAGGCACAGCTGGATGACTGTCCTGTGAACAGGGGATCCAGGCATTAAGTTAGTGAGGCACAGCTGGATGACTGTCCTGTGAACAGGGGGGATCCAGGCATTAGGTTAGTGAGGCACAGCTGGATGACTGTCCTGTGAACAGGGGGGTCCAGGCATTAAGTTAGTTAGTGAGGCACAGCTGGATGACTGTCCTGTGAACAGGGGATCCAGGCATTAGGTTAGTGAGGCACAGCTGGATGACTGTCCTGTGAACAGGGGGATCCAGGCATTAAGTTAGTGAGGCACAGCTGGATGACTGTCCTGTGAACAGGGGGATCCAGGCATTAAGTTAGTGAGGCACAGCTGGATGACTGTCCTGTGAACAGGGGGATCCAGGCATTAAGTTAGTTAGTGAGGCACAGCTGGATGACTGTCCTGTGAACAGGGGGGATCCAGGCATTAGGTTAGTTAGTGAGGCACAGCTGGATGACTGTCCTGTGAACAGGGGGATCCAGGCATTAAGTTAGTTAGTGAGGCACAGCTGGATGACTGTCCTGTGAACAGGGGGATCCAGGCATTAAGTTAGTGAGGCACAGCTGGATGACTGTCCTGTGAACAGGGGGTCCAGGCATTAAGTTAGTTAGTGAGGCACAGCTGGATGACTGTCCTGTGAACAGGGGATATCCAGGCATTAAGTTAGTGAGGCACAGCTGGATGACTGTCCTGTGAACAGGGGGTATCCAGGCATTAAGTTAGTTAGTGAGGCACAGCTGGATGACTGTCCTGTGAACAGGGGGATCCAGGCATTAGGTTAGTTAGTGAGGCACAGCTGGATGACTGTCCTGTGAACAGGGGATCCAGGCATTAAGTTAGTTAGTGAGGCACAGCTGGATGACTGTCCTGTGAACAGGGGATCCAGGCATTAAGTTAGTGAGGCACAGCTGGATGACTGTCCTGTGAACAGGGGGGATCCAGGCATTAAGTTAGTGAGGCACAGCTGGATGACTGTCCTGTGAACAGGGGATCCAGGCATTAAGTTAGTTAGTGAGGCACAGCTGGATGACTGTCCTGTGAACAGGGGATCCAGGCATTAAGTTAGTGAGGCACAGCTGGATGACTGTCCTGTGAACAGGGGGGATCCAGGCATTAAGTTAGTGAGGCACAGCTGGATGACTGTCCTGTGAACAGGGGGATCCAGGCATTAAGTTAGTGAGGCACAGCTGGATGACTGTCCTGTGAACAGGGGTTATCCAGGCATTAAGTTAGTGAGGCACAGCTGGATGACTGTCCTGTGAACAGGGGGATCCAGGCATTAAGTTAGTGAGGCACAGCTGGATGACTGTCCTGTGAACAGGGGATCCAGGCATTAAGTTAGTTAGTGAGGCACAGCTGGATGACTGTCCTGTGAACAGGGGGATCCAGGCATTAAGTTAGTTAGTGAGGCACAGCTGGATGACTGTCCTGTGAACAGGAGGGATCCAGGCATTAAGTTAGTTAGTGAGGCACAGCTGGATGACTGTCCTGTGAACAGGGGATCCAGGCATTAGGTTAGTTAGTGAGGCACAGCTGGATGACTGTCCTGTGAACAGGGGGATCCAGGCATTAGGTTAGTTAGTGAGGCACAGCTGGATGACTGTCCTGTGAACAGGGGGGATCCAGGCATTAAGTTAGTTAGTGAGGCACAGCTGGATGACTGTCCTGTGAACAGGGGATCCAGGCATTAAGTTAGTGAGGCACAGCTGGATGACTGTCCTGTGAACAGGGGGATCCAGGCATTAAGTTAGTGAGGCACAGCTGGATGACTGTCCTGTGAACAGGGGATCCAGGCATTAAGTTAGTTAGTGAGGCACAGCTGGATGACTGTCCTGTGAACAGGGGGATCCAGGCATTAAGTTAGTGAGGCACAGCTGGATGACTGTCCTGTGAACAGTGGGGATCCAGGCATTAAGTTATTAAGGCACAGCTGGATGACTGTCCTGTGAACAGAGTTGATCCTGGCATTAAGTTAGTTAGTGAGGCACTGCTGGATGACTGTCCTGTGAACAGAGAAGATCCAGGCATTAAGTTAATTAGTGAGGCACAGTTGGATGACTGTCCTGTGAACATGGGGTGATTCAGGCATTAAGTTAGTGAGGCACAGCTGGATGACTGTCCTGTGAACAGGGGGATCCAGGCATTAAGTTAGTTAGTGAGGCACAGCTGGATGACTGTCCTGTGAACAGGGGGGATCCAGGCATTAAGTTAGTGAGGCACAGCTGGATGACTGTCCTGTGAACAGGGGGATCCAGGCATTAAGTTAGTTAGTGAGGCACAGCTGGATGACTGTCCTGTGAACAGGGGATCCAGGCATTAAGTTAGTGAGGCACAGCTGGATGACTGTCCTGTGAACAGGAGGGATCCAGGCATTAAGTTAGTTAGTGAGGCACAGCTGGATGACTGTCCTGTGAACAGGGGGATCCAGGCATTAAGTTAGTGAGGCACAGCTGGATGACTGTCCTGTGAACAGGGGGGATCCAGGCATTAAGTTAGTGAGGCACAGCTGGATGACTGTCCTGTGAACAGGGGGATCCAGGCATTAAGTTAGTGAGGCACAGCTGGATGACTGTCCTGTGAACAGGGGGATCCAGGCATTAAGTTAGTGAGGCACAGCTGGATGACTGTCCTGTGAACAGGGGGATCCAGGCATTAGGTTAGTTAGTGAGGCACAGCTGGATGACTGTCCTGTGAACAGGGGATCCAGGCATTAAGTTAGTTAGTGAGGCACAGCTGGATGACTGTCCTGTGAACAGGGGGATCCAGGCATTAAGTTAGTTAGTGAGGCACAGCTGGATGACTGTCCTGTGAACAGGGGATCCAGGCATTAAGTTAGTTAGTGAGGCACAGCTGGATGACTGTCCTGTGAACAGGGGATATCCAGGCATTAAGTTAGTAAGGCACAGCTGGATGACTGTCCTGTGAACAGGGGATCCAGGCATTAAGTTAGTTAGTGAGGCACAGCTGGATGACTGTCCTGTGAACAGGGGGGATCCAGGCATTAAGTTAGTTAGTGAGGCACAGCTGGATGACTGTCCTGTGAACAGGGGATCCAGGCATTAGGTTAGTTAGTGAGGCACAGCTGGATGACTGTCCTGTGAACAGGGGGATCCAGGCATTAAGTTAGTGAGGCACAGCTGGATGACTGTCCTGTGAACAGGGGGATCCAGGCATTAGGTTAGTTAGTGAGGCACAGCTGGATGACTGTCCTGTGAACAGGGGATCCAGGCATTAGGTTAGTGAGGTACAGCTAGATGACTGTCCTGTTAACAGGGGAATCCAGGCATTAAGTTAGTTAGTTAGTTAGGCACAGCTGGATGACTGTCCTGTGAACAAGGGGGTCCAGGCATTAAGTTAGTGAGGCACAGTTGGATGACTGTCCTGTGAACAGGGGGATCCAGGTGTTAGTTAGTGAGGCACAGCTGGATGACTGTCCTGTGAACAGGGGGATCCAGGCATTAGGTTAGTTAGTGAGGCACAGCTGGATGACTGTCCTGTGAACAGGGGGATCCAGGCATTAAGTTAGTTAGTGAGGCACAGCTGGATGACTGTCCTCTGAACAGGAGGGATCCAGGCATTAAGTTAGTGAGGCACAACTGGATGACTGTCCTGTAAACAGGGGATCCAGGCATTAAGTTAGTGAGGCACAGCTGGATGACTGTCCTGTGAACAGGGGGATCCAGGCATTAAGTTAGTTAGTGAGGCACAGCTGGATGACTGTCCTGTGAACAGGGGATCCAGGCATTAGGTTAGTTAGTGAGGCACAGCTGGATGACTGTCCTGTGAACAGGGGATCCAGGCATTAAGTTAGTGAGGCACAGCTGGATGACTGTCCTGTGAACAGGGGAGTCCAGGCATTAAGTTAGTGAGGCACAGCTGGATGACTGTCCTGTGAACAGGGGATCCAGGCATTAAGTTAGTGAGGCACAGCTGGATGACTGTCCTGTGAACAGGGGGATCCAGGCATTAGGTTAGTTAGTGAGGCACAGCTGGATGACTGTCCTGTGAACAGGGGGGATCCAGGCATTAAGTTAGTGAGGCACAGCTGGATGACTGTCCTGTGAACAGGGGATCCAGGCATTAAGTTAGTTAGTGAGGCACAGCTGGATGACTGTCCTGTGAACAGGGGATCCAGGCATTAAGTTAGTGAGGCACTGCTGGATGACTGTCCTGTAAACAGAGGGGATCCAGGCTTTGTGTTAGTGAGCCACAGCTGGATATCTGTCCTGTGAACAGGGGAGATCCAGGTGTAAGCGTAGGTAGTGAGGCAAAGCTGGAAGACTATCCTGTGAACAGGGGGGATCCAGGCATTAAGTTAGTAAGGCACAGCTGGATAACTGTCCTGTGAACAGGGGATCCAGGCATTAGGTTAGTTAGTGAGGCACAGCTGGATGACTGTCCTGTGAACAGGGGGGATCCAGGCATTAAGTTAGTGAGGCACAGCTGGATGACTGTCCTGTGAACAGGGGATCCAGGCATTAGGTTAGTTAGTGAGGCACAGCTGGATGACTGTCCTGTGAACAGGGGGTATCCAGGCATTAAGTTAGTTAGTGAGGCACAGCTGGATGACTGTCCTGTGAACAGAGTTGATCCAGGCATTAAGTTAGTTAGTTAGTAAGGCACAGTTGGATGACTGTCCTGTGAACAGGGGGATCCAGGCATTAAGTTAGTTAGTGAGGCACAGCTGGATGACTGTCCTGTGAACAGTGGGTATCCAGGTATTAAGTTAGTTAGTGAGGCACAGCTGAATGACTGTCCTGTGAACAGGGGGTATCCAGGCATTAAGTTAGTTAGTGAGGCACAGCTGGATGACTGTCCTGTGAACAGGGGATCCAGGCATTAAGTTAGTGAGGCACAGCTGGATGACTGTCCTGTGAACAGGGGGATCCAGGCATTAAGTTAGTGAGGCACAGCTGGATGACTGTCCTGTGAACAGGGGGGATCCAGGCATTAAGTTAGTTAGTGAGGCACAGCTGGATGACTGTCCTGTGAACAGGGGGATCCAGGCATTAGGTTAGTTAGTGAGGCACAGCTGGATGACTGTCCTGTGAACAGGGGGATCCAGGCATTAAGTTAGTTAGTGAGGCACAGCTGGATGACTGTCCTGTGAACAGGGGGATCCAGGCATTAAGTTAGTGAGGCACAGCTGGATGACTGTCCTGTGAACAGGGGGATCCAGGCATTAGGTTAGTTAGTGAGGCACAGCTGGATGACTGTCCTGTGAACAGGGGGGATCCAGGCATTAAGTTAGTTAGTGAGGCACAGCTGGATGACTGTCCTGTGAACAGGGGGATCCAGGCATTAAGTTAGTGAGGCACAGCTGGATGACTGTCCTGTGAATAGGGGATCCAGGCATTAAGTTAGTGAGGCACAGCTGGATGACTGTCCTGTGAACAGGGGATCCAGGCATTAAGTTAGTGAGGCACAGCTGGATGACTGTCCTGTGAACAGGAGGATGACTGTCCTGAGAACATGGGCGATCCAGGCATTAAGTTAGTTAATGAGGCACAGCTGGATGACTGTCCTGTGAACTGGGGATCCAGGCATTAAGTTAGTGAGGCACAGCTGGATGACTGTCCTGTGAACAGGGGGATCCAGGCATTAAGTTAGTGAGGCACAGCTGGATGACTGTCCTGTGAACAGGGGGATCCAGGCATTAAGTTAGTTAGTGAGGCACAGCTGGATGACTGTCCTGTGAACAGGGGATCCAGGCATTGTTAGTTAGTGAGGCACAGCTGGATGACTGTCCTGTGAACAGGGGGATCCAGGCGTTAAGTTAGTGAGGCACAGCTGGATGACTGTCCTGTGAACAGGGGATCCAGGCATTAAGTTAGTTAGTGAGGCACAGCTGGATGACTGTCCTGTGAACAGGGGGATCCAGGCATTAAGTTAGTTAGTGAGGCACAGCTGGATGACTGTCCTGTGAACAGGAAGGATCCAGGCATTAGTGAGGCACAGCTGGATGACTGTCCTGTGAAAAGGGGGCATCCAGGCATTAAGTTAGTGAGGCACAGCTGGATGACTGTCCTGTGAACAGGGGGAATCCAGGCATTAAGTTAGTGAGGCACAGCTGGATGACTGTCCTGTGAACAGGGGATCCAGGCATTAAGTTAGTTAGTGAGGCACAGCTGGATGACTGTCCTGTGAACAGGGGGGATCCAGGCATTAAGTTAGTGAGGCACAGCTGGATGACTGTCCTGTGAACAGGGGATCCAGGCATTAAGTTAGTTAGTGAGGCACAGCTGGATGACTGTCCTGTGAACAGGGGATCCAGGCATTAAGTTAGTGAGGCACAGCTGGATAACTGTCCTGTGAACAGGGGGATCCAGGCATTAAGTTAGTTAGTGAGGCACAGCTGGATGACTGTCCTGTGAACAGGGGATCCAGGCATTAAGTTAGTTAGTGAGGCACAGCTGGATGACTGTCCTGTGAACAGGGGGGATCCAGGCATTAAGTTAGTGAGGCACAGCTGGATGACTGTCCTGTGAACAGGGAATCCAGGCATTAAGTTAGTTAGTGAGGCACTGCTGGATGACTGTCCTGTGAACAGAGAAGATCCAGGCATTAAGTTAGTGAGGCACAGCTGGTAGACTGTCCTGTGAACAGGAGGATCCAGGCATTAAGTTAGTTAGTGAGGCACAGTTGGATGACTGTCCTGTGAACATGGGGTGATCCAGGCATTAAGTTAGTGAGGCACAGCTGGATGACTGTCCTGTGAACAGGGGGGATCCAGGAGTTAAGTAAGTGAGGCACAGCTCAATGACTGTCCTGTGAACAGGGGAGTCCAGGCATTAAGTTAGTGAGGCACAGCTGGATGACTGTCCTGTGAACAGGGGATCCAGGCATTAAGTTAGTTAGTGAGGCACAGCTGGATGACTGTCCTGTGAACAGGGGGATCCAGGCATTAAGTTAGTGAGGCACAGCTGGATGACTGTCCTGTGAACAGGGGGATCCAGGCATTAAGTTAGTGAGGCACAGCTGGATGACTGTCCTGTGAACAGGGGGATCCAGGCATTAAGTTAGTTAGTGAGGCACAGCTGGATGACTGTCCTGTGAACAGGGGGATCCAGGCGTTAAGTTAGTGAGGCACAGCTGGATGACTGTCCTGTGAACAGGGGATCCAGGCATTAGGTTAGTGAGTGAGGCACAGCTGGATGACTGTCCTGTGAACAGGGGGATCCAGGCATTAGGTTAGTGAGGCACAGCTGGATGCCTGTCCTGTGAACAGGAGGGTCCAGGCATTAAGTTAGTTAGTGAGGCACAGCTGGATGACTGTCCTGTGAACAGGGGATCCAGGCATTAAGTTAGTTAGTGAGGCACAGCTGGATGACTGTCCTGTGAACAGGGGATCCAGGCATTAAGTTAGTTAGTGAGGCACAGCTGGATGACTGTCCTGTGAACAGGGGATCCAGACATTAAGTTAGTGAGGCACTGCTGGATGACTGTCCTGTGAACAGAGAGGATCCAGGCATTAAGTTAGTGAGGCACAGCTGGATGACTGTCCTGTGAACAGGGGGATCCAGGCATTAAGTTAGTGAGGCACAGCTGGATGACTGTCCTGTGAACAGGGCATCCAGGCATTAGGTTAGTTTGTGAGGTACAGCTGGATGACTGTCCTGTGAACAGGGGATCCAGGCATTAAGTTAGTGAGGCACAGCTGGATGACTGTCCTGTGAACAGGGGGGATCCAGGCATTAAGTTAGTTAGTGAGGCACAGCTGGATGACTGTCCTGTGAACAGGAAGGATCCAGGCATTAGGTTAGTGAGGCACAACTGGATGACTGTCCTGTAAACAGGGGGGATTCAAGCATTAAGTTAGTTAGTGAGGCACAGCTAGATGACTGTACTGTAAACAGGGGGGATCCAGGCATTAAGTTAGTGAGGCACAGCTGGATGACTGTCCTGTGAACAGGGGGGATCCAGGCATTAAGTTAGTGAGGCACAGCTGGAAGACTGTCCTGTGAACAGGGGATCCAGGTGTTAGGTTAGTTAGTGGGGCACAGCTGGATCACTGTCCTATGAACAGAGGGGATCCAGGAGTTATGTTAGTGAGGCACAGTTGGAAGACTGTCCTGTGAAATTTGGAGTCCAGGCATTAAGTTAGTGAGGCACTGCTGTATGACTGTCCTGTGAACAGGGGGATCCAGGCCCTGAGTTAATGAGACACAGCTCGATGACTGCCTTGTGAACAGGGGATCCAGGCATTAGGTTAGTTAGTGAGGCACAGCTGGATGACTGTCATGTGAACAGGGGATCCAGGTGTTAAGTTAGTTAGTGAGGCACAGCTGGATGACTGTCCTGTGAACAGGGGATCCAGGCATTAGGTTAGTTAGTGAGGCACAGCTGGATGACTGTCCTGTGAACAGGGGGGATCCAGGCATTAAGTTAGTGAGGCACAGCTGGATGACTGTCCTGTGAACAGGGGGATCCAGGCATTAAGTTAGTTAGTGAGGCACAGCTGGATGACTGTCCTGTGAACAGGGGGATCCAGGCATTAAGTTAGTGAGGCACAGCTGGATGACTGTCCTGTGAACAGGGGATCCAGACATTAAGTTAGTGAGGCACAGCTGGACGACTGTCCTGTGAACAGGGGGGATCCAGGCATTAAGTTAGTGAGGCACAGCTGGATGACTGTCCTGTGAACAGGGGATCCAGGCGTTAGGTTAGTGAGGCACAGCTGGATGACTGTCCTGTGAACAGGGGATCCAGGCATTAAGTTAGTTAGTGAGGCACAGCTGGATGACTGTCCTGTGAACAGGGGGATCCAGGCATTAAGTTAGTGAGGCACAGCTGGATGACTGTCCTGTGAACAGGGGGATCCAGGCATTAAGTTAGTTAGTGAGGCACAGCTGGATGACTGTCCTGTGAACAGGGGATCCAGGCATTAAGTTAGTGAGGCACAGCTGGATGACTGTCCTGTGAACAGGGGATCCAGGCATTAAGTTAGTGAGGCACAGCTGGATGACTGTCCTGTGAACAGGGGGATCCAGGCATTAGGTTAGTTAGTGAGGCACAGCTGGATGACTGTCCTGTGAACAGGGGGGATCCAGGCATTAGGTTAGTGAGGCACAGCTGGATGACTGTCCTGTGAACAGGGGGATCCAGGCATTAGGTTAGTTAGTGAGGCACAGCTGGATGACTGTCCTGTGAACAGGGGGGATCCAGGCATTAAGTTAGTGAGGCACAGCTGGATGACTGTCCTGTGAACAGGGGATCCAGGCATTAAGTTAGTTAGTGAGGCACAGCTGGATGACTGTCCTGTGAACAGGGGATCCAGGCATTAAGTTAGTTAGTGAGGCACAGCTGGATGACTGTCCTGTGAACAGGGGATCCAGGCATTAAGTTAGTTAGTGAGGCACAGCTGGATGACTGTCCTGTGAACAGGGGGATCCAGGCATTAAGTTAGTTAGTGAGGCACAGCTGGATGACTGTCCTGTGAACAGGGGGATCCAGGCATTAAGTTAGTTAGTGAGGCACAGCTGGATGACTGTCCTGTGAACAGGGGGGATCCAGGCATTAAGTTAGTGAGGCACAGCTGGATGACTGTCCTGTGAACAGGGGGATCCAGGCATTAAGTTAGTGAGGCACAGCTGGATGACTGTCCTGTGAACAGGGGGATCCAGGCATTAAGTTAGTTAGTGAGGCACAGCTGGATGACTGTCCTGTGAACAGGGGATCCAGGCATTAAGTTAGTGAGGCACAGCTGGATGACTGTCCTGTGAACAGGGGATCCAGGCATTGTTAGTTAGTGAGGCACAGCTGGATGACTGTCCTGTGAACAGGGGATCCAGGCATTAAGTTAGTGAGGCACAGCTGGATGACTGTCCTGTGAACAGGGGATCCAGGCATTAGGTTAGTTAGTGAGGCACAGCTGGATGACTGTCCTGTGAACAGGGGATCCAGGCATTAAGTTAGTGAGGCACAGCTGGATGACTGTCCTGTGAACAGGGGGGATCCAGGCATTAGGTTAGTTAGTGAGGCACAGCTGGATGACTGTCCTGTGAACAGGGGATCCAGGCATTAAGTTAGTTAGTGAGGCACAGCTGGATGACTGTCCTGTGAACAGGGGATCCAGGCATTAAGTTAGTGAGGCACAGCTGGATGACTGTCCTGTGAACAGGGGGATCCAGGCATTAAGTTAGTTAGTGAGGCACAGCTGGATGACTGTCCTGTGAACAGGGGATCCAGGCATTAAGTTAGTGAGGCACAGCTGGATGACTGTCCTGTGAACAGGGGGATCCAGGCATTAAGTTAGTGAGGCACAGCTGGATGACTGTCTAGTGAACAGGGGGATCCAGGCATTAAGTTAGTGAGGCACAGCTGGATGACTGTCCTGTGAATGGGGGTTCCAGGCATTAAGTTAGTGAGGCACAGCTGGATGACTGTCCTGTGAACAGGGGGATCCAGGCATTAGGTTAGTTAGTGAGGCACAGCTGGATGACTGTCCTGTGAACAGGGGATCCAGGCATTAGGTTAGTTAGTGAGGCACAGCTGGATGACTGTCCTGTGAACAGGGGTAATCCAGGCATTAAGTTAGTGAGGCACAGCTGGATGACTGTCCTGTGAACAGGGGGATCCAGGCATTAAGTTAGTGAGGCACAGCTGGATGACTGTCCTGTGAACAGGGGGATCCAGGCATTAGGTTAGTTAGTGAGGCACAGCTGGATGACTGTCCTGTGAACAGGGGGATCCAGGCATTAAGTTAGTGAGGCACAGCTGGATGACTGTCCTGTGAACAGGGGGATCCAGGCATTAAGTTAGTGAGGCACAGCTGGATGACTGTCCTGTGAACAGGGGATCCAGGCATTAAGTTAGTGAGGCACAACTGGATGACTGTCCTGTGAACAGGGGATCCAGGCATTAAGTTAGTTAGTGAGGCACAGCTCGATGACTGTCCTGTGAACAGGAAGGATCCAGGCATTAGGTTAGTGAGGCACAACTGGATGACTGTCCTGTAAACAGGGGGGATTCAAGCATTAAGTTAGTTAGTGAGGCACAGCTAGATGACTGTACTGTAAACAGGGGGGATCTAGGCATTAAGTTAGTGAGGCACAGCTGGACAATGGTACAGTGAACAGGGGGGATCCAGGCATTACGTTAGTAAGGCACAGCTGGATGACTGTCCTGTGAACAGGGGGATCCAGGCATTAAGTTATTGAGGCACAGCTGGATGACTGTCCTGTGAACAGGGGATCCAGGCATTAAGTTAGTTAGTGAGGCACAGCTGGATGACTGTCCTGTGAACATGGGTGATCCAGGCATTAAGTTAGTTAGTGAGGCACAGCTGGATGACTGTCCTGTGAACAGGTGGGATCCAGGCATTAGGTTAGTTTGTGAGGCACAGCTGGATGACTGCCTTGTGAACAGGGGGATCCAGGCATTAAGTTAGTTAGTGAGGCACAGCTGGATGACTGTCCTGTGAACAGGGGATCCAGGCATTAAGTTAGTTAGTGAGGCACAGCTGGATGACTGTCCTGTGAACAGGGGATCCAGGCATTAAGTTAGTGAGGCACAGCTGGATGACTGTCCTGTGAACAGGGGGATCCAGGCATTAAGTTAGTGAGGCACAGCTGGATGACTGTCCTGTGAACAGAGAAGATCCAGGCATTAAGTTAGTGAGGCACAGCTGGATGACTGTCCTTTGAACAGGGGGATCCAGGCATTAAGTTAGTTAGTGAGGCACAGTTGGATGACTGTCCTGTGAACATGGGGTGATCCAGCCATTAAGTTAGTGAGGAACACCTGGATGACTGTCCTGTGAACAGGGGGGATCCAGGCATTAAGTTAGTTAGTGAGGCACAGCTGGATGACTGTCCTGTGAACAGGGGGATCCAGTCATTAAGTTAGTGAGGCACAGCTGGATGACTGTCCTGTGAACAGGGGGGATCCAGGCATTAGGTCAGTTAGTGAGGCACAGCTGGCTGACTGTCATGTGAACAGGTAGAATTCAGGCATTAAGTTAGTGAGGCACAGGTGGATGACTGTCCTGTGAACAGGGGTGATCCAGGCATTAAGTTAGTGAGGCACAGCTGGATGACTGTCCTGTGAACAGGGGGATCCAGGCATTAAGTTAGTTAGTGAGGCACAGCTGGATGACTGTCCTGTGAACAGGGGGGATCCAGGCATTAAGTTAGTGAGGCACAGCTGGATGACTGTCCTGTGAACAGGGGATCCAGGCATTAAGTTAGTGAGGCACAGCTGGATGACTGTCCTGTGAACAGGGGATCCAGGCATTAAGTTAGTTAGTGAGGCACAGCTGGATGACTGTCCTGTGAACAGGGGGATCCAGGCATTAAGTTAGTGAGGCACAGCTGGATGACTGTCCTGTGAACAGGGGGATCCAGGCATTAAGTTAGTGAGGCACAGCTGGATGACTGTCCTGTGAACAGGAGATCCAGGCATTAAGTTAGTGAGGCACAGCTGGATGACTGTCCTGTGAACAGGGGGATCCAGGCATTAAGTTAGTGAGGCACAGCTGGATGACTGTCCTGTGAACAGGGGATCCAGGCATTAAGTTAGTTAGTGAGGCACAGCTGGATGACTGTCCTGTGAACAGGGGGGATCCAGGCATTAAGTTAGTTAGTGAGGCACAGCTGGATGACTGTCCTGTGAACAGGGGATCCAGGCATTAAGTTAGTTAGTGAGGCACAGCTGGATGACTGTCCTGTGAACAGTGGATCCAGGCATTAAGTTAGTGAGGCACAGCTGGATGACTGTCCTGTGAACAGGGGGATCCAGGCATTAAGTTAGTGAGGCACAGCTGGATGACTGTCCTGTGAACAGGGGATCCAGGCATTAAGTTAGTTAGTGAGGCACAGCTGGATGACTGTCCTGTGAACAGGGGGATCCAGGCATTAAGTTAGTGAGGCACAGCTGGATGACTGTCCTGTGAATAGGGGGATACAGGCATTAAGTTAGTTAGTGAGGCACAGCTGGATGACTGTCCTGTGAACAGGGGATCCAGGCATTAAGTTAGTGAGTCACAGCTGGATGACTGTCCTGTGAACAGGGGATCCAGGCATTAAGTTAGTTAGTGAGGCACAGCTGGATGACTGTCCTGTGAACAGGGGGATCCAGGCATTAAGTTAGTGAGGCACAGCTGGATGACTGTCCTGTGAACAGGGGGATCCAGGCATTAGGTTAGTTAGTGAGGCACAGCTGGATGACTGTCCTGTGAACAGGGGGATCCAGGCATTAAGTTAGTTAGTGAGGCACAGCTGGATGACTGTCCTGTGAACAGGGGAGTCCAGGCATTAAGTTAGTGAGGCACAGCTGGATGACTGTCCTGTGAACAGGGGATCCAGGCGTTAGGTTAGTTAGTGAGGCACAGCTGGATGACTGTCCTGTGAACAGGGGGATCCAGGCATTAAGTTAGTTAGTGAGGCACAGCTGGATGACTGTCCTGTGAACAGGGGGTCCAGGCATTAAGTTAGTGAGGCACAGCTGGATGACTGTCCTGTGAACACAGGGGATCCAGGCATTAAGTTAGTTAGTGAGGCACAGCTGGATGACTGTCCTGTGAACAGGGGATCCAGGCATTAAGTTAGTGAGGCACAGCTGGATGACTGCCCTGTGAACAGGGGATCCAGGCATTAAGTTAGTTAGTGAGGCACAGCTGGATGACTGTCCTGTGAACAGAGGATCCAGGCATTAAGTTAGTGAGGCACAGCTGGATGACTGTCCTGTGAACAGGGGATCCAGGCATTAAGTTAGTTAGTGAGGCACAGCTGGATGACTGTCCTGTGAACAGAGGATCCAGGCATTAAGTTAGTTAGTGAGGCACAGCTGGATGACTGTCCTGTGAACAGGGGGATCCAGGCATTAAGTTAGTGAGGCACAGCTGGATGACTGTCCTGTGAACAGGGGGATCCAGGCATTAGGTTAGTTAGTGAGGCACAGCTGGATGACTGTCCTGTGAACAGGGGGGATCCAGGCATTAAGTTAGTTAGTGAGGCACAGCTGGATGACTGTCCTGTGAACAGGGGGATCCAGGCATTAAGTTAGTGAGGCACAGCTGGATGACTGTCCTGTGAACAGGGGATCCAGGCATTAAGTTAGTTAGTGAGGCACAGCTGGATGACTGTCCTGTGAACAGGGGGATCCAGGCATTAAGTTAGTGAGGCACAGCTGGATGACTGTCCTGTGAACAGGGGATCCAGGCATTAAGTTAGTTAGTGAGGCACAGCTGGATGACTGTCCTGTGAACAGGGGGATCCAGGCGTTAAGTTAGTGAGGCACAGCTGGATGACTGTCCTGTGAACAGGGGATCCAGGCGTTAAGTTAGTGAGGCACAGCTGGATGACTGTCCTGTGAACAGGGGGATCCAGGCATTAGGTTAGTTAGTGAGGCACAGCTGGATGACTGTCCTGTGAACAGGGGATCCAGGCATTAAGTTAGTGAGGCACAGCTGGATGACTGTCCTGTGAACAGGGGGATCCAGGCATTAAGTTAGTTAGTGAGGCACAGCTGGATGACTGTCCTGTGAACAGGGGGTCCAGGCATTAAGTTAGTGAGGCACAGCTGGATGACTGTCCTGTGAACAGGGTGGATCTAGGCATTAGGTTAGTTAGTGAGGCACAGCTGGATGACTGTCCTGTGAACAGGGGGCATCCAGGCATTAAGTTAGTGAGGCACAGCTGGATGACTGTCCTGTGAATAGGGGGCATCCAGGCATTAAGTTAGTTAGTGAGGCACAGCTGGATGACTGTCCTGTGAACAGGGGATCCAGGCATTAAGTTAGTTAGTGAGGCACAGCTGGATGACTGTCCTGTGAACAGGGGGATCCAGGCATTAAGTTAGTTAGTGAGGCACAGCTGGATGACTGTCCTGTGAACAGAGGATCCAGGCATTAAGTTAGTTAGTGAGGCACAGCTGGATGACTGTCCTGTGAACAGGGGGATCCAGGCATTAAGTTAGTGAGGCACAGCTGGATGACTGTCCTGTGAATTGAGAAGATCCAGGCATTATGTTATTGAGGCACAGCTGGATGACTGTCCTGTGAACAGGTAGGATGCAGGCATTAAGTTAGTGAGGCACAGCTGGATGACTGTCCTGTGAACAGGTGGGATCCAGGCA